>NC_053491.1:8736297-9036297 GCF_905171775.1 Rana temporaria
GAGTCAGGACGCCCACTAACACACAGCTCCTTTCTCTATCTGCAAAGTAGAGAGCGTCCTGACTCTCCTGCTCGCCCCCTCCCCCCTCAAGAGGCTTTCTCCACACCAGGGAGAAAGCCTCGCATTACTGTGTGGAGTTACAGACAGAAGAACAGGAACTGAGGATTTCTCAGAAGAAATAAGGACATTTAACAGCAAAATGGAAGGATGAGGTAAGTGAAGGAGTACTGCACTAAGGGAAAGGAAGATATTTAGGAAAAAAAAATCCTTTACAACCCCTTTAAAGTGGAGTTCCACCCATAAATATAACATTACATCAGTAGTTTTAAAAAAATGTCATTAGTCCTTTACGAAAAAAAATATTTTTTTTAGATGCCTTCAAAGTGTTGTTGCTAGGTAGAATAGTTAATCTTCCCACTTCCTGCACCTAGGTGCTTAAGCTTCACCGCACAGACTCCTGGGAATGTAGTGGGTGTAACTTTCCAGGAGTCTGTGCACTCCCCAGTCTCAAAGAATCATGTGACTTGGACAGCACAGGTGCTGAAACCTGATCTGACACTGCTTGTGCAGCACTGAGCATGTGCTAGATCTGCAAGGCTGAAATCCAGGAAGTCATACAGTCTGGCTTCATGATTCATACAGTCTTCGCTGCAGATTGGCACAGCACGCTTGGGGTTTTTCGCCTTCCTCTGGACCAATCAGGGAGAGAAGACTCAACGAGTGACGGCTCACTTGGACAGTCTTCCACCCATCACGTCCGGCGTCTCGCGGCTCTTCCCGCATCCGCGCCAGACCAGGCCTCATTCGCGGCCGCCGCAATTAGGAAAGACTGACGACAATGTGACTGGCGACAATGGCTAATCTGCGATACTCTGCGGACTCTATTCGGGGTCTGAGACAATTCGCAACAGCATTACCAGCCGTCACCAAAAAGGCCTTAAAAATAGAGCAACTTTTGAGATTCGATCGACGATCGACCATCAAAAATTTTAACTATTTAACCCAGCTCAAGCACATATCATGTGCTTTGATCAACACAAGATCGGCAGTAAAACACAGATTAGAAATCCACGATTTCTTACTACACAACGATCTAGACTGCCTCTTTATTACAGAAAGCTGGCTCTCAGACGACTGCAACACCATTCTCGGAGAATTGGTGCCAGAAAACTATTGCATTATAACGGAAAACAGAATAGGGCAAAGAGGAGGAGGCCTGGCGGTGATCCACAAGAATCGCATTACAATCACTAAGCCAGCCCTTCAAAATCCTCTTCCATTCATGGAAACCCTTACTCTTCAACTTCAAACTTCCCCCCAGGAGACTGTTCACATTCTCCTCTGCTATAGGCCACCTGGGCCAAAATCGCAGTTTTTGCCATCATTAACGGAGTTTATATCCACTTATACCCTTAACAGCAAACACCTTTTGCTGCTCGGGGACTTTAATCTGTGGGCCAACTCCGCACAGGATCCCATTGCGGACGCCTGCATCGATCACCTGGAAGGATTAGGACTACAGCAACTTATATGCGGTCCCACGCATGCTTCAGGTCACACGCTCGACCTAATTTTCAGACAAAATCTGAAAATAAGCATTTTAGAAAATGAACCATTGCCATGGACAGACCACCATGCAATTAATTTCATAATCTCCAAAATTCCCCCAGTGATAAAAGCACCCAAGCCGGTAACAATACACTGGGCTAGATCTCAGAAGAAGCTCCATTCGGAACTCTTCAAATCTACCTTGGGAAACCGAATCAAAACAATCCATCCACATCAAACAGCCGCAGATACACTGGATGCCATAAACGCAGCCCTGCTACAGTCAGCCGATTTAGTAGCACCGAAACGCAAAGCCTGCATCCGAAAAAGAAAGTCTGGCTGGTTCAACAACCAGCTGTCGCTTCTGAAGCAAGAGCGCAGAAGGGCGGAAGCCGCCTGGAAAAGAAGCCCTGCAGAGGATAACCTCATCATCTACAAGGCAATAACAACACGATATCATAAAGAAATCTTCAAAGCCAAGAAACATCATTTTTCTATGGCGATTAACAGCGCCCTAAACCGCCCCCGCAAACTCTTCAAGATGGTCACCCAGACCATGAATCCAGGATGTCTTGAAGTCCCCAACTCAGACACCCAAGAGTTCTGTAATGAACTATCGGATTTCTTCATCAACAAAATTGAAAGAATCCGGGAAAGCATCATGCAAAACAATACCCCCCTCAACCCCACCGTCAATCAACCACAAAACACCCACAGAAACGCTCTACAATCAACAAAGTTCACTCTGGAACCGATCTCCATCGATACCACAAAAAATATCATTGGTGCTTTGCGGAACAGCACATCGCCCAATGATATCATACCCACCAAACTGCTGAAGGAATGTGCCGACATCCTGGCACCACCCATCACACAGCTTATAAACCAGTCATTTAAGGAAGGCACAGTGCCATCCCTGTTGAAAGAGGGCACAATCCAGCCCATCTTGAAAAAACCTAACCTGGATCCCAAGGACCCAACTCACCGCCGCCCCATAACAGGCCTAAATGTTCTCTCCAAGATAATGGAGAAAGTAGTGGTACAACAGCTGCAACAGCATCTGGATACCCACAATCTACTGGATCCATTACAATCAGGCTTCCGTCCTGGACACGGAACAGAAACGGCCTTACTCAAAATATGGGACGATGCCCTCGAGGCCGCAGACGAAGGAGAATCTTGTCTCCTGGTTCTGCTGGACCTAAGCGCAGCCTTTGACACGGTAGACCACAAACTGTTACTGATGCGACTGGCTGAGGTAGCCAGAGTCGCAGAAGGTGATTTACCATGGTTTTCTTCCTTTCTTGAAAACCGATCACAAACAGTTAAATTGGGTTCTTTCACGTCGGAAAAGCGCACGGTGTCATGTGGAGTCCCCCAAGGATCCCCCCTGTCACCGGTACTGTTCAACATCTATCTTCGCCCTCTCTTTGATATCATCAGTAGCCAAGAACTACTCTATCACTCTTATGCAGACGATACGCAACTGTATTTTCGCATCTGCAACAAAAAGGATCAGCATCCCAGTTTAGAGAAATGTCTCTCTTTGATAGAAAACTGGATGACTAAGAGTTATCTTAAACTCAACAGTTCAAAAACAGAACTCCTTATGTTTCACGCCAGCCGAAAGAGTCAACTGGCAACAACCTGGACACCGCCGCCCATTCTGGGCCAAATCATCACCCCTAGCTCCAAAGTCAAAAGTCTCGGGGTCATCTTCGACACCTTCATGACAATGGACGCACAAATAGGGTCAGTAGTCAGCGGAGCGCACCATCTGTTGCGCCTACTACGCAGACTTATTCCATTTATCCCCAAAGAAGACGTAGCAGTCGTGGTGGGAACAATCGTGAATTCCAGACTGGACTATGCAAATGCCCTTTACCTCGGACTCCCAAAGTACCAAATCTCCCGTCTGCAAGTCGTTCAGAATACGGCCGCCAGACTTGTGACTGGGAAAAAAAAATGGGAATCAATCTCACCTTCGTTGAGAACCCTTCACTGGTTGCCAGTAAAAGACAGAGGGCCATATTCTGAGTATCTCTCCGCCAGCTTCGCTTAGGGCACTTACACTCCGCTGTCCCAACTTACTGGAGCAGGTGTTGTATTCCCCAACCACTTGCTCCATAAGTTGGGACAGCGGAGTGTAAGTGTCCCGGCGTAGCCTGGCGGATCTCCAAGGGGGCGGCTTCTATTCAAATGAAGCGCGCCCCCGATACAAAAGAACTGGGCATGCGCCGGGCTGCAAAAAGCCCAGTGCGCATGCTCCAGTTCTCGGCGGAAAACGTCAATGACGCCGACGTGTGCGTCATTGACGTAAAGTCGTATTCAAGAACGACTTACGTAAACGACGTATACGACGAAAAAACACGACGGGGACCCGACGCCATCCGTAACATGGCCTACGCGAGACTTGCGGAAACTTACCCCTCATATAGCAGGGGTAAGTTTCCGCTTACGCAAACGACGTTAGCGACGGTTACGCGACGCGAACTCGTTCGTGAATCGGCGTAGAAGGATCATTTGCATACGCAAATGACTCCTTCACTTAAATGCCATCTAGCGGCGGCCGGCGTCATTGCATTTAAGATCCGCCAGTGTAAGTGACTTACAGATGGCGGATCTTAAGTGTATCTATGCAAAACTGATTCTGAGAATCAGGAGCATAGATACACGGGTCAAAAAAGGGAGTTACGATGGAGTATCCTGAGTTACTCCATCGTAACTTTACTCAGAATATGGCCCAGAATTGTATTTAAAGCACTCTGCCTGACACATAAGTGCATCCATGGGAAGGCTCCGCAATATCTTTGCGACAAGATAGAACCTCACAATTCGAATCGCGTTCTGCGATCCACCGACCAAAATCTGGTCAAGGTACCAAAAACCAAATACAAGTCCAAAGGAGAAAGAAGGTTTGCTTTTCAAGGTCCTAGACTATGGAATGCTTTACCAACCAGCATTCGGTTGGAGGAAAACCACCTGACTTTCAGAAGACAGATCAAAACCCTGCTCTTTTGATGTCATGAGACACGAACAACTAGCGCCCAGAAGCGATTCAGTTCGCATGCGCCGCGCTTTATAAGTTTTTCATTCATTCATTCATTCATTCATTCATTCATGATGCCCACACTTAAGATGGCCCCAGTCAATTTCTATTTTATAAAGTGTCTAAATGCTGTAACAACCTAACAAAACGGACCTTAGTTTACAGACTAACTTTACTAACTTTACTAGAATACATTAAGCTTGTGTATTACAGGGGTATTTATATTTAAAAAGTGAAATTGTGGCCGGAACTCCGCTTTAAATCTGAATTTGATAAAAGACCCTTTCATACTGCATATTGCGCAGTGACAATTCCAAGCTGTTTGCCCTCGGGGGGGTATCACATAAAAGGATATTGTTGGTGTAGGCAGGCGTCCCAATACTTTTGACAATATAGTAACATTTCCGTCTTCCTGAGATGATTTGATACAAGGTGACCAATCAGATCTTTGTCACGCAGGCAGGGCAGCCATCATAAATTTTTGGGGCCCCCCTGAAGCAGAGAACCGGGGGGGGGGGGGGGGATGACGAAAAAAAAAGTGTAATTTCTTCTCTCCTGAAGCAAGATAATAAGCGGGGGGCCTGGGGACCATCAGGCCCCTTACAGGTGTAATGCAATAAAAATAAATAATTAATTTAAAAAAATAAAAAAATGGGAGGGGGGCCAGAAGGGCCTGTAAGGGGCCATGGGGACCATCGGGCCCCTTACAGGTGTAATGCAAAAAAATTATTAAAAAAAACCTGAGGGGGGCCAGCCGGGCCTGTAAGGGGCCATGGAGACCATCGGGCCCCTTACAGGTGTAATGCAAAAAAAATATAAAAAAAAAACGGAAGGGGGGCCAGCCGAGCCTGTAAGGGACCATGGAGACCAGCGGGCCCCTTACAGGTGTAATGCAAAAAAATTATAAAAAAAAAATGGGAGGGGGGCCAGCCGGGCCTGTAAGGGGCCCTGGGGACCATCGGGCCCCTTACAGGTGTAATTCAAAAAAATGATTTAAAAAAAAACGGGAGGGGGACCAGCCGGGCCTGTAAGGGGCCATGGAGACCATCGGGCCCCTTACAGGTGTAATGCAAAAAAATTATAACAATAAAAAATTAAATAAAAAAACTTGAAGGGCCCTTACAGGTGTAATGCCTGTACCCCCCTGATGGCGGCCCTGCACGCAGGACGTCGTATTATAAAGTGCAGTTTATGTGTTTGACGTTCTCATGCGATTCTTCAGCCGTAATTCCGAAGGGACGTGACGCAGAGCGTTCTTCTCATAGAGGATATATTATATATAATCGCTCAGTATCTGGCAGAGTTCCATCTTTGAAGAACAGAAGGATGTGGCGGTTCCCATTGATATATAAAGCGCTCCTCGCCGGAAGGGACGCACATGGGAAGTCGGATCGGATGTGGCGGTTCCCATTGATATATAAAGCGCTCCTCGCCGGAAAGGGACGCACATGGGAAGTCGGATCGGATGTGGCGGTTCCCATTGATATATAAAGCGCTCCTCGCCGGAAGGGACGCACATGGGAAGTCGGATCGGATGTGGCGGTTCCCATTGATATATAAAGCGCTCCTCGCCGGAAGGGACGCACGTGGGAAGTCGGATCGGATGTGGGTGCTTTAATGTGACTTATATTTATAGAGATCGCTGGAGAAGACGCTTCCCTATAGAGATAATCCGGGAAATCTCCTCGCCGTGTTAATTTAAATGTTCAGCTATTTCCTACAGAGCAGCCATGGTATGCAAAGTGTTGTTATCTATGGCAGCCAATCAGATTTCAGGATTCTTTTGATTTAGATCAAAATCTGAATGGTTACTATAGGACAGTGGTCTCCAAACTGTGGGGGGGGGGCCTTTGCTTGCTTTGATCCGGCCCCTTGGGGCACTATTTTCAGACACTGATACCAACAATGTGACGAAGAACAATGGGACACAATTCCTCCCAATGTGACGAAGAACAATGGGACACAATTCCTCCCAATGTGTCGAAGACACCAATGATGGGACACAATTCCTCCCAATGTGACGAAGAACAAAGGGACACAATTCCTCCCAATGTGACGAAGACACCAATGATGGGACACAATTCCTCCCAATGTGACGAAGAACAATGGGACACAATTCCTCCCAATGTGACGAAGAACAATGGGACACAATTCCTCCCAATGTGACGAAGAACATGGGGACACAATTCCTCCCAATGTGACGAAGAACAATGGGACACAATTCCTCCCAATGTGACGAAGAACAATGGGACACAATTCCTCCCAATGTGACGAAGAACAATGGGACACAATTCCTCCCAATGTGACGAAGACACCAATGATGGGACACAATTCCTCCCAATGTGACGAAGAACAATGGGACACAATTCCTCCCAATGTGACGAAGAACAATGGGACACAATTCCTCCCAATGTGACGAAGAACAATGGGACACAATTCCTCCCAATGTGACGAAGAACAATGGGACACAATTCCTCCCAATGTGACGAAGAACAATGGGACACAATTCCTCCCAATGTGACGAAGACACCAATGATGGGACACAATTCCTCCCAATGTGACGAAGAACAATGGGACACAATTCCTCCCAATGTGACGAAGAACAATGGGACACAATTCCTCCCAATGTGACGAAGAACATGGGGACACAATTCCTCCCAATGTGACGAAGACACCAATGATGGGACACAATTCCTCCCAATGTGACGAAGAACAATGGGACACAATTCCTCCCAATGTGACGAAGAACAATGGGACACAATTCCTCCCAATGTGACGAAGACACCAATGATGGGACACAATTCCTCCCAATGTGACGAAGAACAATGGGACACAATTCCTCCCAATGTGACGAAGAACAATGGGACACAATTCCTCCCAATGCGACGAAGAACAATGGGACACAATTCCTCCCAATGTGACAAAGACACCAATGATGGGACACAATTCCTTCCAATGTGACGAAGAACAATGGGACACAATTCCTCCCAATGTGACGAAGAACGATGGGACACAATTTCTCCCAATGTGATGAAGAACGATGGGACACAATTCCTCCCAATGTGACGAAGAACAATGGGACACAATTCCTCCCAATGTGACGAAGAACAATGGGGCACAATTCCTCCCAATGTGACGAAGACACCAATGATGGGACACAATTCCTCCCTATGACCCCCCACCTTTAGCAACTCGCGGCAGGGGCCGCCCCTCCGCCCCGTTTTTATTTTATTTTTTTATTCTTCCGACCCCCCCCCCCCACCTTTAGAAACTCGTCCTGACTTTAGCAACTCGCAGCAGGAGAGAAAAGAGAAGACTTGACTTTGTTTTGTTCATAAGCACTAACACCCCCCCCCCTCCCCTAGGAGAGAGGAGGGCCCCCCACAAATCTCTGCTCCAGGGGGGGCCCTGCCTAAAGCTGTGTAAGGGGGCCCCATGATATATGGTAGTTGCCCTGGTGTTTCCGCAGAAAAAAAAAAGAACACTGGGAAATGAGAGCCATCAAGTCAAAGCTTGTCACAAGCCTTTGAAGTTTATTATCCCCCTTCTACACTCCCTATGTGCCGCAGCAGGTGTCTTTGGTGGTGGTTCACCGTGAGAAGCTGGAATAATAGGGTTGTCTTCTGATATGTAGTAGATCAGCTAGATACGCAAATTCACGAACGTACGCCCGGCGCAGTACATTTACGCCGTTTAAGTTAGGCTTTTCCCGGCGTATAGTTACCCCTGCTATATGGTGGCCTAAGTGCGGCGTACCAATGTTAAGTATGGCCGTCGTTCCCCTGCGCCGAAATTTGAAAATTTTACGTCGTTTGCGTAAGTCGTCCGTGAATGGGGCTGGACGTAATTTCCGTTCACGTCAAAACCAATACGTCCTTGCGGCGTATTAGGAGCAATGCACACTGGGAGATTTCCACGGACGGCGCATGCGCCCTTCGTGAAAAACTTCAATCCCGTCGGGTCACAGAACATTAACACGCCCCCCTGTCCCACATTTGAATTAGGCGGGCTTACGCTGGCCGATTTACGCTACGCCGCCGCAGCTTACGGAGCAAGTGCTTTGAGAATACTGCACTTGCCCGTCTAAGTTGCGGAGGCGTAACGTAAATCGGTTACGTTACGCCCGCACAAGGATACGCCGATCTACGAGAATCTGGGCCTAAGTTAGTTCTAATGAGAAGGAATAATTATTAGGGATTTATTTATATATATATATTTTTTTGTATAATAAATAACCATTTTTATTGTCTCATTAATATGACATATTCATTTAATATGATGGTTAACCACTTCCATACCGGGGCCTATTCTGGCACTTCTCCCCTTCATGTAAAAATCATCATTTTTTTTGCTAGAAAATTACTCAGAACCCCCCAAGCATTTGATATAAGTTTTTCTTTTTAGCAGACACCTTAGGGCATTAAATGGCGGTCGTTGCAATTTTTTATCTTGCGCGGTATTTGCGCAATAATTTTTCAAACGCCTTTTTTTGGGGGAAATAAAAAATAACAAAACAAAAAAACAAAACAGTAAAGTTAGCCCAATTTTTTTTTATATAATGTGAAAGATGATGTTACGCCGAGTAAATAGATACCCAACATGTCACGCTTTATAATTGCGCACACTCGTGGAATGGCGCCAATCTTCAGTACTTAAAAATCTCCATAGGCGACTCTTTAATTTTTTTTTACAGGTTACCAGTTTAGAGTTACAGGGGAGGTCTAGTGCTAGAATTGTTGCTCACGCTCTAACGCACGCGGCGACACCTCACATGTGTGGTTTGAACGGCGTTTACATATGTGGGCGGGACTTATGTGCAAGTTCGCTTCTGAGCGCGAGCTACCGGGGACAGGGGCGTTTTTTCTTTTACTTAATTTTTTTTACACTTTTTTTTACATTATTTTTATCACTTTTATTCCTATTACAAGGAATGTAAACATCCCTTGTAATAGGAATGGTGTGTGACGGGCAGGGCCTGGACTTACCATTGGGCTTGACTGGGCTCAAGCCCATGGGCCCCGTCCAATAGGGGGCCCCTGCCTGTTAAAACCTCCTTACTTTTTTCTTTGATTATTTCTCCAGCGCATGCGCTTCCCGTCCACTGAGTTTTACTTTTTTCTATAATAAATATCCCCCAAAAATATATAAAAAAACATTTATTTTCCTCGGTTTAGGCCGATACGTATTCTTCTACATATTTTTCGTTTAAAAAAATAGCAATAAGCGTTTATTGATTGGTTTGCCCAAAAGTTATAGCGTTTACAAAATTGGGGGTATTTTTATGGCATTTTTATTAATATTTTTTTTTTTTACCAGTAATGGCCAGCGGCACGCGCGCGCCCCTAGTGGCCTGCGCGAGAGCCGACGTTATACTACGGGCTCTCGCGCAGGGGAACCGACTTGCCGCCGTAAAAGGACGGTGGGCGGTCGGCAAGTAGTTAAATATCGCCCTATGGAGATTTTAAAGGGTAAAAAGTTTGTCGCCATTCCACGAGAGGGCGCAATTTTGAAGCGTGACATGTTGGGTATCAATTTACTCGGCGTAACATTATCTTTCACAATATAAAAAAATTGGGTTAACTTTACTGGTGTCTTATTTTTTTGTGTATTTTTTTCCCCAAAAAAGTGCGCTTGTAAGAGCGCTGCGCAAATACGGTGTGACAGAAAGTATTGCAACAACCGCCACTTTATTCTCTAGGGTGTTAGAAAAAAAATATATATATATATATATATTGTTTGGGGGTGCTAAGTAATTTTCTGGCAAAAAAACAGTTTTTAGTTTCAATATTTTTTATTAAGTTTTACAATATTGAAAACAGAAAACAAGTGGCTCAGCTTAAAAAATAAATAAAAAAAAATAAACAGTTTTTAACATGTAAACACCAAATCTCAGAAATAGGCTCGGTAATGTAGTGGTTAAACCCCCAAAAACAAAAATGTATTGAAATGTATTTTGCCAATTTTAAGATGTGGTGTCTGCATTTGTTTTCAAAAATTATCGCCCTTGGTCCCTTGGTCCTTCCCACCGAACGTGACCCATTCATCTTAATGGGGCCATGTCACAACTGCGAGGTAATGCATGTGGTTGCGTCACGGCGGTGTTTTTTTTTTTTAGGGGTCGAAACAGATGGTGAGGAGTCAACCTATTGCTTCCTCACTGCCTGCCAAATGCCCCCCCTTGAAAAACCCTCCACCGTTGATCCACCCACGGCCGCCATCTGGAATTTGGGGGCCCCTTACACAGCTTAAGGCATGGGCCCCCTGGAGCAGAGAACCCGGGGGGGGGGGGTGCCGCCTGAAATTGAGAAGCCGGGGGGGCTGACGCAAATTGACAAGTGGGGGGGGGGGCCTTTTTTTAAAAAAAAAAAAGAAGAAATAAAGAAAAATATATATATATATAAAAAAGGGGGGGTAGCCTGGGGACCTCTGGGCCCTTTAATAAAAAGAAAAAATAAACCTCTGGGCCCTTTAATAAAAAGAATAAAAAAAAATAAACATAAAAAAAGGGAGGTTGCCATCCGGGGCCCTGGGGACCTCTGGGCCTTTTAATAAAGAATAAAAAATAAGCAAAAATAAAAAAATAAACATTTATAAAAAAAAGGGGGGGGGGTTGCCACATAGGGCCCTGGGGACCTCTGAGCCCTTTAATAAAAAAAAATATATATATATATATATATATAAATTTTATTTTTTTTATTAAAAAAAAAAGGGGGGGTTGCCATACGGGGGGCCCTGGAGACCTCTGGGCCCTTTAATGATAATAATAATAATATATATATATATAAAAAATAAAAATAAAAAATATATTAAAATTTTTTTTTATAAAAAATAAATAAAAAAAAGGGGGGGGGGGTTGCCGTCCGGGGCCCTGGGGGCCTCCGGACCCCTAAAAAAATAAAAAATAAAAATGTTCTTTTTTTTTTTTTTTTAAAGGGGGTTGCCATCCGGGCCACTGGGAACCTCTGGGCCCCTTACAGGTGTACTGCCTGTACCCCCCTGATGGCTGCCCTGGATCCACCGTAGATCAAACCAGCCCTAAAACCCATAGATAACTGACCAATGTGAATGGGCCCCCCTCAGGCGGGCAGTGTTTGCAGGACAGAACCCCCAAAGATCTGAATCCAGTGCCTCAGATCTAAGAAGGCTTTTTTGGTAACATCTCTAATCTCTTCTTCACTCAGAGAATCCAGACTCGTACGATAAATGGGAAAAAAGAAGGGAACGCTGGGAGCAATCAGAAAAACAACACAGAGGAGAGCGCCCAAAATCCCGCCGTTCCATCAGCAAAGAAAAATGGGTGGAGACTTTGGTGGTTGCCGATCCCAAGATGGTGGAATATCATGGAAGTGACGACGTGGAAAACTACGTGTTGACTGTCATGAACATGGTGAGGATAAGAAAACCTGGTTTGGTAATAATGTATAATAAAATATAATATAATATAAATTATAAAAAGGTTCTAGGTTTCTGATATCAATGTAAGTGGGGTGTCACCACAAAGGTGGGCGATTCGAGGATAGTTAACCACTTGCCTACTGGGCACTTTTACCCTCTTCCTGCCCAGGCCAATTTTCAGCTTTCAGCGCTGTCACACTTTGAATGACAATTGCGCGGTCATGCAACACTGTACACATATGACATTTTTATCATTTTTTTTTTTTTTTAAACAAATAGAGCTTTCTTTTGGTGGTATTTAACCACCACAGTTTTTTTTATGCCAAATAAGCAAAAAAAAACATTTCTCATCTTTTTTTTTATAAAATGTTGCAAACAGGTAATTTTTCTCCTTCACTAATGTGCGCTGATAGTCTGCACTAATGGGTACTCATGAGGTGCCATTGATGGGCACTGAAAGGCTACACTGATGAGGTGGCACTGGTGGGCACTGATGAGGAGGTACTGATGAGGCTGCACTGAAAAGCAGCACTAATGGGCACTGGTGGGCACTGATAGGTGGCACTGATGAATAGGCACTGAATGCCACTGATTGGCACTGATTAGCAGCACTGGTGGGCACTAATGGGCACTGGTGGGCAGCACTAATGGGCACTGATTGGCGGCACAAGTGGGCACTGATAGGTGGCACTAATGATGAGGCATTGAATGCCACTGATTGCCACTGATTAGCAGCACTGGTGGGCACTAATGGGCACTGGTGGGCAGCACTGATGGGCACCGATTGGCGGCACTAGTGGGCCCTGATAGGTGGCACTAATGATGAGGCACTGAATGCCACTGATTTGCACTGACAAGCAGCGCTGGTGGGCACTGATTGGCAGCATTGGTCGGCACTGATAAGCAGCACTGGTGGGCACTGATTGGCAGCACTGATTGACACTGACTAGCAGCCCTGGATGGCACTGATTGGCAGCATTGGTCGGCACCGATAGGCATCACTGGTGGGCACTCATTGGCGGCACTGTTAGGGTTGCACTGATAATCTGGACACTGATTATAAGTGCACTGATTATCAGTGTAGATGCCCCCTTCTTCACACAAGCCGGTTACTGGCTCTCCTCTCCTTACGCCATCAGCATGAGGAAAGGAATGCTGATAACCGGCTTGTATTTAAATCGTGATCAGCTGTGATTGGACACAGCTGATCACTTGGTAAAGGACTGCTATAACTGGCCCTTTACCCTGATCTGTGATCAGCTGTGTCCAAAGGATACAGCGATCACAGAGCGAGCCACCCCCATGCCACAGTGGGGGAGCACATCATATGACGCCCTCCCAGAACTGGCTGACCACGCTGTAGCCTTTATTTGGCTATAGCATAGTGGGCAAGTGGTTAAAGTGGTCTGGGTAATGGAATATATATTTAAAAAAAGCCACACTCTGATCTCCAATCAAGCGATTTGTGGTAAAACGCGTTAAGGTGGTGGCGGTTTCTTTTGGATGGAGACACCATGATTGCAGCTATATTGAATAAGACGGCAAAGTCCACCGCGCTACTATTCCTACTTATTAAGTGAATTTAATTAAAAATTGTGTAGGTGCTGCCAAGCATTGATATGTGTTCCCACCCCAAGGTAAACAGTGAATAAATCCAATACGTGTGTAACAATCAACTCTCCTACATCAATACAAAACAAACTGACAATACATAATAATTGCGGTTTGTGAGTAGTGGCGACGCCTCCAAATATTAGTTGCAAATACTGTAAAGTAGTGTAAAGCTCCCAAAAGTAAAACAGTAAGATTCTCCAAACTTTCTTATCCAAAACACCAGGATGGATTTCTCCACTCACAATTATACTCATAAAAGGACCAAGAGAGGCCATCATCATGTTTAAAATGTCATAACTTTCCACATTTATTAAAAGACAAGAAAACTACTCACAATAAAAAGTGCACTAAAATCTGTGCACGACGATATATAGCATGTAAGGGTGCACTGGCCTCTTAAGGAGCTTCACAGCCTCTCAAGCCTTAGGGATTAGGGCATTAGGGTCACTTCTGGTCTGGCATGATGACCTACTCAACTACTCACATTAAAAAGTACACTAAAATCTGTGCACAACAATATATAGCATGTATGGGTGCACTGGCTCCTTAAGGAGTTTCACAGCCTCTCAAGCCAATAGCACCTCTTAGGGTTACTGGACAGAGTCACTTCTGGTCTAGCATGATGACCTTCTCAACTACTTACATTAAAACTACCTTCTCAACTACTCATATTAAAACTACTCACAATAAAAAGTGCACTAAAATCTGTGCACAACGATATATAGCATGTAAGGGTGCACTGGCCCCTTAAGGAGCTTTTACAGCCTCTCAAGCCAATATCACCTCTTAGGGTTACTGGACAGCGTCACTAATGGTCTGGCATGATGACCTACTCAACTACTCAAAATAAAACTACCTACTCAACTACTCATATTAAAACTACTCACAATAAAAAGTGCACCAAAATGTATGCACAATCTAGCATGTATGGGTGCACTGGCCCCTTAAGGAGCTTTTACAGCATCTCAAGCCAATATCACCTCTTAGGGTTACTGGACAGCGTCACTTCTGGTCTGGCATGATGACCTACTCAACTACTCACATTAAAACTACCTACTCAACCACTCACAATAAAAAGTGTACTAAAATCTGTGCACAACGATGTATAGCATGTATTGATGTACTGGCCCCTTAAGGAGCTTCACAGCCTCTCAAGCCAATATAACGTCTTAGGGTTACTGGACAGAGTCACTTCTGGTCTGGCAGGATGACCCACTCAACTACTCACAATAAAACTACTCACAATAAAAAGTGCACTAAAATCTGTGCACAACAATATATATCATGTATGGGTGCACTGGCCCCTTAAGGAGCTTTTACAGCCTCTCAAGCCAATATCACCTCTTAGGGCTACTGGACAGAGTCACTTCTGGTCTGGCATGATGACCTACTCAAATTAAAACTACCTACTCAACTACTCACATTAAAACTACTCACAATAAAAAGTGCACTAAAATCTGTGCACAACAATATATAGCATGTATGGGTGTACTGGCCCCTTAAGGAGCTTTTACAGCCTCTGAAGCCAATATCATCTCTAAGGGTTACTGGGCAGCGTCACTTATGGTCTCGCATTATGACCTACTCAACTGCTCACATTAAAACCACCTACTCAACTACTCACATTAAAAAGTGCACTAAAATCTGTGCACAACGATATATAGAATGTATGGGTGAACTGGCCCCTTAAGGAGTTTTGCAACTTCTCAATCCAATATCACCTCTGAGGCTTACTGGACAGCATCACTTACAGGTCCAGCATGATGACATCACAAGCCCTGCTCTGACGTGTTTCGTCACCAGTCATGTGACTTCCTCAAGTGGGGGAAAAAAGCTATATTGTTTATACTTGGAAGAGTGGAGATCAGAGTGCCGCCATCATCATGTTTAAAGTTTCACAACTTTCCACATTTATTTAAAGACAAGAAAACTACTCACAATAAAAAGTGCACTAAAATCTGTGCACAACGATATATAGCACGTATGGGTGCACTGGCCCCTTAAGGAGCTTTTACAGCATCTCAAGCCAATATCACCTCTTAGGCTTACTGGACAGCATCACTTACAGGTCCAGCATGATGACATCACAAGCCCTGCTCCGATGTGTTTCGTCACCAGTCATGTGACTTCCTCAAGGGGGGGTAAAAAGCTATATTGTTGATACTTGGAAGAGTGGAGATCAGAGTGCGGCTCTTATTCGTCTGTTCTCTACAATGGTGAGCCAAGATGTGTGTTTTTTTTGAGTCGGCACCCAGTCTATTGGTGGACAGGTGAAAGGAGAAGGTCTGGAGCGGTGCTGCAGGCTTGGGTTGGGTAATTGGTTATATTTGTTTAGACACTGTAACCAATTTTCCATTTTACTCTTTCGGATCTTTTCTTGCAGGTTGCTGGGCTCTTCCACGACGCAAGCATTGGAAACCGGATAAACATTGTTATTGTGCGCCTGATCCTGCTAGAGAATGAAGAGGTAACACAGAAAGGCATCTATTGACATGCATCAGCCAATAGGGCAATGGAACAAGAGACTAAAGGGAGGTAAACACGAGGGAGCATAGAGTAGTCTACCAGTAGGATAATATAAAGCACACACCACATTAGCGCTCAAGTATTAAAGGCCATAGCAAGGAAACTTGACTGGAAGTCGAGAGGCTCGTAGATTAAGAAGATGGTTGGTTGATCAATCAAAACCGTGCCAAAGCCCTCCTGAGATAGGTGAAATCTATATATTTACTCACAAAACAAGCACTAATTAATCTTAAGAGTGGATTTCTTGGCGCCTCCAAGACCTGAAGAAGATCTTTGCAAGGCCCCGTGTAACGGCACTGGTGAACAGGTGTGAACCACAACTGCGGATAGCAAGGATTTCAATGCATGTGCCTATGTTATGAGAGATTTCAGTACTGAGCCCCAGGCGTCACTCTACACAAACAGGAGTTTGGGGGTTCTCTACATCATCTCTCTCTCTCACATAAAGGAATGCGTTGAGCTACTAGGGGTGGACGCAGGGCCGGATTTGCTCTCCCTGCCGCCCCAAGGCCAGGTTCCACAATGCACCCCCTCCCCGCCAACTGAACCCCCCCCCCCCAAATTAACAGAGAATGTGCGGCACGGTTAGTTCAAATATGTTTTGTTTGTTTTTTTACTTTTTTTATCACTTTTTTTATTTTTATTTATTTGTAGCTTGTCGCTTACTTTTTTTAATTTTTGTATCATTTTCTTATTATTTTTCTTATTCTTTACTTTTTTATTTTATTAATTTAATTATTATTTCTTATTATTTATTTTTTATCAATTTTTTTTTCAATTGACTTTTTTGCTATCACACAGGAGAAAACAATTTCCTGTGTGATAGCAATTGGAGGTGACATGTTCTCTTTATTGACCCTGTCACCTCCAAAACAGGAGTCCTAGCACTGTGCTAGAACTCCTGTCACAGCTGAGATGGGAAGAGCACAGCTCTCCCCTCTCACTGTGTACATCGGCAGCAGGGACAGGTAACAGACTCGGTGGCCAGGGGGGAGACGGAGTCCCGAAGACAGAGCCAGCAGAGAGAGGTATGTGGGGTGGGGGGGAGAGGGGAGGACGGACGGGAGCACATATTTTACAAGTGATTTTGACAACATCGCGGCAATCACTTGTTAACGAGCGAGCGCATTCCCCCATAACTTACCGCCCTTAACTGTATGTTCCGGGCGTCGGGGGACTCCATGCCACTGTGGCCTTGTGGGAAATCCGGGCCTGGGTGGACGCATTACAACATGCGAACAAAGCCTAGCGTTAAAAAGATAAGATTCAGGAGGACGTTCCAATGCACAACTGTATGTAAGTGATTATCAGTATTGGACCCCAGGCGTCACTCCAATCAGAGAACAGGAGTTTGGGGGTTCTCTACATCATATCACCTAAACATACAGCAGTGCATTAGGCCACTAAGGGAGTAGGCATGAATCACCATCAACCCTTAGCATAGAAAAGTTAGAGCGAACATGTTCAGTAACTTAGGGCATTGGCCCTTTAACAAGTAAGAACTTATGTCAAGCACGTAACAATTAAGAATATTGTATGCAAGTAATATTTGCGTAGGAGAGGCAAGTATAGCTGAGCTGAGTTGAGAGTGTATATCCCTTTAAGATATTCTACAGCGACAGCTAAAGACACACCAGTCGATCCCAAGAAGTATGTAAAAAATTAGCAAGCCAGAGTAATTACAATAAATGTTTAAAAGCAATTATATGTAGCAGGTCTTCCTGTAGAACTACAAGTGAAACAATTGCTACTTATCCGTTTTGTAGGGATGAATGGCTGCAGTAGGTTGGTAGCAGGCCTGGGATTCCGTAGTGTAGGGTGTCCCAGCAACGACAATCTCTTCAGCATAGGGCAGGCATCCAGGAGAGCATGGGTTGCAGGGTGAGGATTCCTGGTAGCTATTGATCGGTAGCCGAGCCGGCTACGGCCGACAATAATAGAACGGTGTGCTATCTGCACACCGCTTTCTTTATAGGTGAGAGGCAGGTGCCTTGCAATCAGCGGTGATCCGCGGCACACTTCCGCGTTCCACGGTGGAACGCACGCGGCGCCGGGCGATGACGTCATCGCGCGGTCGCCGTAATGCGTTCCAGCGTGGAACGCATTACAGGTAACAGACGGAGAGCGCCTGTTACACCTCTGGCCCCTTACAGGAGGACTGGTGGCCTGCCCCTATCATCAGCCCTGGTCTTGGCACCTCCAAGGCCTGAACAACCAATATAGAAGACCTTTCCAATACTATACTGCACAAAGCAAGTATGCTAACACATGTTTAGGTATATACCCTCTTCACCAGAGCTCTGATGAAGAGGGTATATCCATAGGAACGCACTAGACTGCACTAAGAAAGCATGCTAATGCGTTCCTAAGGATATAGCCTCTTCATCAGAGCTCTGGTGAAGAGGGTGTATCCCTTGAAAAGGGTATATGCCTTGAAATGTGTATACTTGCTTTGCCCAGTATCGTATTGTAAAGATCTTTTATATTGGTGGTTCAGGCCTTGGGGTGCCAAGACCAGGGCTGACGATAGGGGGGGTAAAATACCAGTCCTCCTGTAAGGGGCCCAGGCACATAAGGGGGCCCCAGCAGCAGGGGGCATCGGTGCGGCTGGGCATCGGGTCAATTACAGAAGCATGCTCTGTGTGTCTTTCAGCAGCAGCTGAAGGAATTTGTTTTGCCGTCCCACCAGATTTCAGCTGCTGCAGGGAGAGACACAGACACAGGGCATCGTTACTGTAATTGCTTCCCCCGCTCCGATCCCCTCCCTGCTCTACCTGCTTCTGATTTCCCCTGTATGCCCCCATGTCACTGTGCCGCCCACCACCTCCCGCGTGTACAGGACGTATGTCAGGATGGAGAGCGGAGCAAGGGGACGGTAAATACGTCTTTTTGAATGAACAAAGTGAGTGATTGGTACAGCTCACTCCTGTGTCCATTGATAACTGTGTTTACTATGCTTCAGTTTATAAGTGAACAGGAGTCTTCAATGTAGCTGAGGCTACAGAGAAAGGAGTTGCATAATCTGTGTCCTCAATTCCTGTCTCAAACATGAATTGGTGTCAGGGGTCCGTTTGTGACTAATATCTCACCAAAGCCAGTACAGGGGGTCCCCGGGTTACGAACCCGTTACGGACTTTCCTCCTGTTTGTAATCTGGAAATGGTTGTAAGTCGGCCGCGCCTGCGCAGAACGGCAATTACGAACATTTCTGATGTTTTTCGATGTTCCGTCGAATGCCGTTCTGCGCATGCGCGGCCAATTACGGACATTTCCGACATTTTCCGAGGCTCCGTCGCGCATGTGCAGAACAGCAGATGTTCCGCGCAGAACGGCAGAGGGTGCCCACAGCACCCGGTCCGTAAGAAGGAGTGATTCGTAAGTCGGGCGTTCGTAAGTCGGGGACAGTGTTATAAAAAATATATATATATATTAAAAACTATTTAAAATAATGTAAAAAAATAACAAATTGTAAAAAAAAAAAAAAAAATGGTAATAAATCATTTTTAAAAATTGTAAAATAAAATAATAAATGTTTTGTTTTTTTAAATGATAATTTTTTTTTTTTAAATAGTAAAAAAATATATAAAAAAAAGAAGGGCTAATTCACACAAGTTCTCTGTTATGTTTTGTCCGCTAATAATGATCTTAGTGTATTTTTAGTGGAAATGCTGTTTTGATACAGTATATTCGGTGGGGGGAGGGGGCCATGCCAGGTAGGCTGAAAGGGCCCCCCGTGATTTCTAATAGCAGCCCTGGCCAAGACATCCAGTCTTATGATTAACCACTTAACAACCGCTGCCCGTAAATTACCGGCATGGGCCGTGTGCGGTGATATCTGAATGATGGGTGCAGCTACAGGCATCATTCAGATATCGGCAATTCTGCCGGCGATTCCCTTCACCATAAGAACGATCATAGTGGCTGTTCCACAGCTTAATCGTTCTTACGGACGGCGAAAGGGGGCGCTCCCACCTCCCGCTGCCCTTCGGTGCTTCTACCGACTCACCTGTGCGATCGGTGAGTCAGTGACAGGATCCGCCGGCCCCGGTTCTTGACCATAGAGATCTGGTCCGCCAGAGTCTCTATGACCATCGGAGGCCGGGCGCGATGTTATGACGTCACTCCCCTGGCCTCTGCATTAAAAAAAAACAGCTGGGAAGCCAGGATCGTTTTTTTTTATTATTTATTTTAGGCTTCCCAGCCTAGAGGTGAGCTGTGGGGTCTTATTGACCCCCCCCCCACACCCCCATATCTCACTGTAAAGAGGACCTGTCATGTCATATCCCTATTACAAGGGATGTTTACATTCCTTGTAATTAGGGTTGTCCCAATACCGATACTAGTATCGGTATCGGGACCGATACCAAGCATTTGCCCGAGTACTTGTACTCGGGCAAATGCTCCCGATGCTTCACCCGATACTTTTTACAGTCAGCGGTGATCAGTGCGTGGGGAAGTTACAAGCACCGATCACCGCTGTATAGATTTAAAAGTAATTTCTCCGCTTCTCTCTTCACCCCCCCCCCCCGCGGATTTCAGCTGCTTTAAAATCAGCGGTGATCGGTGCTTGTAACTCCCCCACACACGATCACCGCTGACTGTCCCGTGTCCTCCTCCAGCCCCCCTCCGTTTTGCTGCAATCTCTTTCCCTCCGTGTCCCCCTCAGTGTTTGCGTCTCCCTACCCTGTCCCCCTTGGTGTTTGCGTCTCGCTCCGTGTTCCCCTCTGTGTTTGCTTCTCCCCCGTGTCCCCCTGGATTTTTGCGTCTCGCTCCGTGTTCCCCTCGGTGTTTGCTTCTCCCCCGTGTCCCCTCGGTGTTTGCTTCTCCCCCGTGTCCCCCTCGGTGTTTGCTTCTCCCCCGTGTCCCCCTCGGTGTTTGCGTCTCGCTCCATGTTCCCCTCGGTGTTTGCTTCTCCCCCGTGTCCCCCTCGGTGTTTGCTTCTCCCTCCGTGTCCCCCTCGGTGTTTGCGTCTCGCTCCGTGTTCCCCTCTGTGTTTGCTTCTCCCCCGTGTCCCCCTCGGTGTTTGCTTCTCCCTCCGTGTTCCCCTCGGTGTTTCCTTCTCCCCCGTGTCCCCCTCGGTGTTTGCTTCTCCCTCCGTGTCCCCCTCGGTGTTTGCTTCTCCCCGTGTCCCCCTCGGTGTTTGCGTCTCGCTCCGTGTTCCCCTCTGTGTTTGCTTCTCCCCCGTGTCCCCCTCAGTGTTTGCTTCTCCCTCCGTGTCCCCCTCGGTGTTTGCGTCTCGCTCCGTGTCCCCCTCGGTGTTTGCTTCTCCCCTGTGTCCCCCTCGGTGTTTGCGTCTCGCTCCGTGTCCCCCTCGGTGTTTGCTTCTCCCTCCTTGACCCCCTCGGTGTTTGCGTCCCGCTCCGTGTCCCCCTCGGTGTTTGCTTCTCCCTCCGTGTTCCTGCTCGGTGTTTGCGTCCCGCTCCGTGTCCCTCTCGGGATAAATAATTTAAAAAATAAAATGTAAATAATAATAAAAAATTAAAATAAAAACACTGACAATCCACTAGCCCCCCCCCATAAAAAATAGATAAATAAAAATATCACTGTAAAAAAAAAAAATTGTAAAAAAAAGTAAAATAAAAAAAAAAGCCACTGTCACATGACATTAAAAAAAAGTATCGTTATTCGGTATCGGCGAGTACTTCAAAAAAATTATCGGTACAACCCTACTTGTAATAGGAATAAAAGTGATCAAAATTTTATTTTATTTTTTTTAAAGTGTCAAAATAAATACATTTACAATACATTTTTTTTTTAAAGTGCCCCTGCCCCCGTGTGCTCACACGCAGAAGCCCACATATGAAAACGGTGTTCAAACCACAGATGTGAGGTATCGCTGCGATCATTAGAGCGAGAGCAATAATTCTAGCCCTAGACCCCCTCTGTAACTCAAAACAGGTAACCAGTCAAAAAAATTAAAGCGTTGCCTATGGGGATTTTTAAGTAGCGAAGTTTGGCGCCATTCCACGAGTGTGCGCAATTTTGAAGCGTGACATGTTAGGTATCTATTTACTCGGCGTAACATTATCTTTCATATTATACAAAGAAATTGTGCTAACTTTACTGTTTTTGAAAACAAAAATTATTTCGGAATTGGGCCCGTGTATGGCCTGCCTAAGAAATAGAAGTATTTTTTTGGGGAAAAGTTTACAATAGAGAGGAAGGTGTGATGATAGACGGGCGCTCTCTCTATAATATCGGAAGGTTTTCCTCGTTTTTTAGGAGGAGTTGAAGATCACTCATCACGCCGACAACTCTCTGCGAAGCTTCTGCAAATGGCAGAAGAACATCAACATGAAGAGCGAAGATCACCCGTTACACCACGACGTGGCTGTTCTACTTACCAGGTGATTGGACGAGCCTACAAAAGCACGAGGAAACCACGTGTATCAAAAGGTTTAGAGCGGGGGGGGGGGAAGAATGTTCCTTACATTGGTGATCAGTGGGAAGAATTTTCCTTACATTGGTGATCAGTGAGAAGAATGTTCCTTACATTGGTGATCAGTGGGAAGAATGTTCCTTACATTGGTGATCAGTGGGAAGAATGTCCCTTACATTGGTGATCAGTGAGAAGAATGTCCCTTACATTGGTGATCAGTGGGAAGAATGTCCCTTACATTGGTGATCAGTGGGAAGAATGCCCCTTACATTGATGATCAGTGGGAAGAATGTCCCTTACATTGGGGATCAGTGGGAAGAATGTCCCTTACATTGGGGATCAGTGGGAAGAATGTCCCTTACATTGGTGATCAGTGAGAAGAATGCTCCTTACATTGGTGATCAGTGAGAAGAATGTCCCTTACATTGGTGATCAGTGGGAAGAATGTCCCTTACATTGGTGATCAGTGGGAAGAATGTCCCTTACATTGGTGATCAGTGGGAAGAATGTCCCTTACATTGGTGATCAGTGAGAAGAATGTCCCTTACATTGGTGATCAGTGAGAAGAATGTCCCTTACATTGGTGATCAGTGGGAAGAATGTCCCTTACATTGGTGATCAGTGAGAAGAATGTCCCTTACATTGGTGATCAGTGGGAAGAATGTTCCTTACATTGATGATCAGTGGGAAGAATGTTCCTTACATTGATGATCAGTGAGAAGAATGTCCCTTACATTGGTGATCAGTGGGAAGAATGTCCCTTACATTGGTGATCAGTGGGAAGAATGTTCCTTACATTGATGATCAGTGGGAAGAATGTTCCTTACATTGATGATCAGTGAGAAGAATGTTCCTTACATTGGTGATCAGTGGGAAGAATGTTCCTTACATTGGTGATCAGTGGGAAGAATGTCCCTTACATTGGTGATCAGTGGGAAGAATGTTCCTTACATTGGTGATCAGTGGGAAGAATGTCCCTTACATTGGTGATCAGTGAGAAGAATGTCCCTTACATTGATGATCAGTGAGAAGAATGTTCCTTACATTGGTGATCAGTGAGAAGAATGTCCCTTACGTTGGTGATCAGTGAGAAGAATGTTCCTTACATTGGTGATCAGTGGGAAGAATGTTCCTTACATTGGTGATCAGTGGGAAGAATGTCCCTTACATTGGTGATCAGTGGGAAGAATGTCCCTTACATTGGTGATCAGTGAGAAGAATGTTCCTTACATTGGTGATCAGTGAGAAGAATGTTCCTTACATTGGTGATCAGTGAGAAGAATGTCCCTTACATTGGTGATCAGTGAGAAGAATGTTCCTTACATTGGTGATCAGTGGGAAGAATGTCCCTTACATTGGTGATCAGTGGGAAGAATGTTCCTTACATTGGTGATCAGTGAGAAGAATGTCCCTTACATTGGTGATCAGTGGGAAGAATGTCCCTTACATTGGTGATCAGTGAGAAGAATGTCCCTTACATTGGTGATCAGTGAGAAGAATGTCCCTTACATTGGTGATCAGTGAGAAGAATGTCCCTTACATTGGTGATCAGTGAGAAGAATGTTCCTTACATTGGTGATCAGTGAGAAGAATGTTCCTTACATTGGTGATCAGTGAGAAGAATGTTCCTTACATTGGTGATCAGTGGGAAGAATGTTCCTTACATTGGTGATCAGTAGGAAGAATGTCCCTTACATTGGTGATCAGTGGGAAGAATGTCCCTTACATTGGTGATCAGTGAGAAGAATGTCCCTTACATTGGTGATCAGTGGGAAGAATGTTCCTTACATTGGTGATCAGTGAGAAGAATGTTCCTTACATTGGTGATCAGTGAGAAGAATGTCCCTTACATTGGTGATCAGTGGGAAGAATGTCCCTTACATTGGTGATCAGTGGGAAGAATGTTCCTTACATTGGTGATCAGTGAGAAGAATGTCCCTTACATTGGTGATCAGTGGGAAGAATGTCCCTTACATTGGTGATCAGTGGGAAGAATGTTCCGCTACTAATATCTGCATTTCTTGTTACTACAGAAGAGACATCTGCGCCTCTATGAATCGCCCATGTGAAACGCTCGGTCTTTCCCACGTCTCTGGCATGTGCCAAGCACACCGAAGCTGCAACATTAATGAAGACACAGGTCTGCCCTCAGCATTCACCGTCACTCATGAACTGGGACACAGGTAAATTACCCCCCAGATGTGATCCGAAATTCTTAGGGGTCTATTTATAAAAATAAAAAAAATGTGCAGTGCAAATACCTCAGCTTTCACATAACCATTAAGAATAATCCCCTGATGTGTCTAATATGTGTCTATCCAATGATTGTCAGCGCCACCTAGTGACAATAATGAGGTATTTTACTGAAATACCGCAATCAGGAAAATACCTCATTATGGCCTGTAGGTGGCGCTGACAATCATAGGAAATACATATATTGGACACAATGGGGGTTATGTGAGATGGCTGTGTGCATGCTAATGGGGTTTGCACAGCAGATTTAGTTTTTTTTTTTTAAATAGACCCTGTAAAGGAAATTAGTAAGTTCTGTACATTATTGTATTCTATTTTGTATGCAGGGCCGCCATCAGGGGGGTACAGGCAGTACACCTGTGAGGGGCCTGGATGGCAAGCCTCCTTTTTTTTATTTTATTTTTTATAAATATATATATATATATATATATATATATATATATATTTTTTTTTTTTTCTTTATAAAAGGGCCCAGATGGCAACCTTGGGGACCTCTGTGCCCTTTAATAAAAGCAAAATAAATAAATAAATAAAATGTATATAAAAAACATTTAAACATTTTTTATTATAAAAGAAGGGTTGCCATCCGGGGGCCCTGGGGACCTCTGGGCCCTTTAATAAAAACAAATACAAATAACAAAAAATATATAAAAAATATGTAACATTTTTTTTATATAAAAAAAAGGAGTGGGGTTGCCATCCGGGGGCCCTGGGGACCTCTGGGCCCTTTAATAAAAACAAATAAAAATAATAAAAAATATGTAACATTTGTTTTATATAAAAAAAGAAGGGGTTGCCATCCGGGGGCCCTGGGGACCTCTGGGTCCTTTAATAAAATAAATAAATATATTAAAAAAAATCTATATAAAAAAACATTTTTTTATAAAAAAAACATTTTTAAAAAGGGGAGTTGCCATCCGGGGGCCCTGGGGACCTCTGGGCCCCTTACAAAAAAAAATAGAAGGGGGTTGCCATCCGGGCCCCTGGGGACCTCCGGGTGCCTTACAGGTGTACTGCCTGTACCCCCCTGATGACGGCCCTGTCCAGGCATAACAACTGATATGGCTAAAAGCCGCTCGGTTGTTATACCGGAGGAGCGGGAGGGGACATCCACCCTCCCGCCGCTCTGCTCGGGCCTCCCGTCCCACCGGGAGACCCGATCTACGATCCGCCGCCTCCAGTGCCTCGCCCGAGACTGGAACCAATCGGTAAACGGCTTTGATCCAGTCTCCTCAATGTAAACACGGAAGCGACGTCGCGACGTCACTTCCTGGTTTCTCAGCTGCCAATGGCGCCGGATTTAAAAAAATACACAGTATTCAGAATCGCCCGTTTTCTGCGATCCGAATACTTTGAAGTGCAAAGGAGGGATTGGAGATCTTTTAGACCTCCGATCCCTCCATAAAGAGGACCTGTCACCACCTATTACTGTAAAAGGGATGTTTTACACTCCTTGTGACAGCAATAAAAGTGATCAAAGGTATTTTTTTTTAAAGCGCCCCCCGAGCTCGCGCAACAAAGAAAACGCACACGGAAGTCGCGCCCGCATATGTAAACGGTGTTCAAATCACACATGTGAGGTATCGCCGCGATCGCCAGAGCGAGAGCAATAATTCTAGCCCTAGACCTTCTCTGTAACTCTACCCTGGTAACCGTAAAATTCATCCTCTGATTTCGGTGCCCCCCATAGCGAGCTGTGCTGACGGCCTGACACACTTTCGAGCCAAGCTGCGTGTGTCCATAGACACACACAGGGTGGCTCGGCCCCGCCCCATCCCGCCCCTTGTTCCCTCCTCTTTGACTGACAGCAGCGCAGCACTCTGTATTTTGTATTATTATTGCTTTAGAGGTGAAAGTGGAATCACTTAAAGTGACAGCAGCTTACTTACAATCACATATTTATATATACAAATTATTGCGGCAATTTGATTTTCATTCACAAATGTTTATAAACAATGTTACTTTGTTCCCCTCTACCTCCTGTACAATGTAAATTTGTGTCTCTCTGTCTCACATCTGATCAATGTTTATAAAAAATGTTACTTTGTAGCTTCCATCTAAACAATGGCCCGGATTCAGGTAGATTTGCCCCTTATTTGCGGAGGCGCAGGGAAGCGTTTTTGCCCTGCGCCCCCGCAAATTTACTGCGCTACCCGCGATTCACGGAGCAGTAGCTCCGTAAATTACGTGTGCGCTGTGTAAACTTGCCCTGCGTAAGGACGCCTAATGTAAATGATCCCGTAGGGGGCGGGAATCATTTAAATTAGGCGCGCTCCCGCGCCGAGCGTAGAGCGCATGCTCCGTCGGGAAACTTTCCCGACGTGCATTGCGGCAAATGACGTCGCAACTACGTCATTTGCTTCAAAGTGAACGTGAATGGTGTCCAGCGCCATTCACGAATCACTTACACAAATTACGTAAAATTCGAACGTCGCGACGCGGGAACGACGGGTATACTTTAGCATTGGCTGCCCCTGCTATTAGAAGGGGCAGCCTTACGCTAAACACGCCGTACGGAAACTCCGTAACTTGCGTACGCAGGGCTCGCGCAACGTTGTGAATCGGTGTTAGTATGCAATTTGCATACTATACACTGAGCACAATGGGAGCGCCCCCTAGCGGTCATCGCAAGAATGCAGCCTAAGATATGCGTGGCATAAGAGCCTTATGCCACGCAGAATTTAGGCTGCAATCGGCGTTACGATGTTCCTGAATCAGGAGCATTCGTAACGCCGGAGCAAGTAAGCAATTGCGCTGCGTAACTTATGGTTACACGGGCGCAATTGCTACTTGAATCCGGGCCAATGTTTATAAACAATGTTACTTTGTATCTCTCTATCACCTGTTTTAACTATATTTATAAACAATGTTACTTCGTATCTCTCTATCTCCGGTCTGATCCATATTTATGACCAGTGTTTGTATATCTCTATCTCCCGCCTGATCAATGTTTATAAACAATGTTACTTTGTAGCTCTCTGTCTCACGTCTGCTCAGTGTTTATTAAGAATGTTACTTTGTATCTCTCTGTCTCCTGTCTGAACTATGTTTATGACCAATGTTTGTATATCTCGCTCTCTCTCGTCTAAACAATGTTTATAAACAAGTTACTTTGCATCTCTCTGTCTCCTGTCTAAACAATGTTTATAAACAATGTTACTTTGTGTCTCCCAATCTCCCACCCTAAAAATGTTTATAAACAATGTTACTGTATTCCTCTCTATCTCCTGTACAATGTTAATTTGTATGTCTCTATCTCCCGCCTGATCAATGTTTATAAACAATGCTACTTTGCATCTCTCTGTCTCCTGTCTGAACAGTGTTTATACACAATGTTACTTCGTATCTGTCTCTATCTCATGTCCAATCAATATTTATGACCAATGTTTGTATATCTCTATCTCTCATCTGAACAATGTTACTTTGTATCTCTCTCTCTCTCTCATCTAAACAATGTTTATAAACAAGTTGCTTTGCATCTCTCTGTCTCCTGTCTAAACAATGTTACTTTGTGTCTCCCTATCTCCCACCCTAACAGTGTTTATAAACAATGTTACTTTATTCCTCTCTATCTCCTGTACAATGTTAATTTGTATGTCTCTATCTCCCACCTGATCAATGTTTATAAACAATGCTACTTTGCATCTCTCCGTCTCCTGTCTGAACAGTGTTTATAAACAATGTTACTTTGTGTCTCCCTATCTCCCACCCTAACAATGTTTATAAACAATGTTACTTTGTATCTCTCTATCTCCCACCCTAACAATGTTTATAAACAATGTTACTTTGTATCTCTCTATCTCCCGCCTTAACAATGTAAGTAGTGCACAGACGTACCTGACTCACCCGTCTTCTCTTGTGAGCTAGTTTTGGTGTTCAGCATGACGGCAACGGCAATGACTGCGAGCCGAGAGGGAAGAGACCGCATATCATGTCCCCGCAGCTCCTCTATGACACCTCTCCACTGACCTGGTCCCGCTGCAGCAGAGACTACATCACTCGCTTCTTGGAGTAAGTTCCAGAAATTACTATATATTTTTATTTATTTCAAGTATACACAGTGGCCCAGATTCAGTAAGAATTGCGCATAAATTACGGAGGCACAGGGCAACGATTTTGCCCTGCGCCCCCACAAATTTGCGCCGCTGCCTTCGATTCACGGAGCAGTAGCTCCGTAAATTGCGAGGGCGCGCCGGCAAAATTGCCGGTGTAAGCGCGCGCAATTTAAATGATCCCGCAGGGGGCGGGAATCATTTAAATTAGGCGCGTTCCCGCGCCGATCGTAAAGCGCATGCGCCGTAGGAAAACTTTCCCGACGTGCATTGCGGCAAATTACGTCGCAAGGACGTCATTTGGTTCAAAGTGAACGTGAATGGCGTCCAGCGCCATTCACAAATCACTTACGCAAACGATGTGAAATTCAAATTTCACAACGCGGGAACGGCGGGTATACTTTAGCATTGGCTGCCCCTACTATTAACAACAAAAACCTGGGGAATGCCCAGGGAAAAACCAAGCCTACTTACCGACCAGCTTGCAGAAAACCAATTAACCTGTCTACAGTATGTGTTAAAAACAGGGGTTCGGTCCGCACGCATTTGCAAACGCATGCGTGAGCCACAGAGCCGCGCCAAGGCACCCTGTAATATCTGTGGTCCTAACACTAAACAATGAGCGTCCCCACAGTGGAGGCACATGCATTTTAATGGATAGACAGGGGCAGGTGAACTGAAGGGAAGCCACCCCTCCTTTAAAGGTACAAGAGCACACCAAGCACCCAGCATATAGCACAATGGCTGCAAAGGTGTTGGTGCACTGATGGACCAATATAGACACCACAGGTGAAGCATAAACATGTCCACTGCCCCCGTCTATAGCTGGCCATAACAGTAAGTAGCATTGGAAGGCTAAAGCAGATAACAACAAAAACCTGGGGAATGCCCAGGGAAAAACCAAGCCTACTTACCGACCGTAAAGCGCATGCGCCGTAGGGAAACTTTCCCGACGTGCATTGCGGCAAATTACGTCGCAAGGACGTCATTTGGTTCAAAGTGAACGTGAATGGCGTCCAGCGCCATTCACAAATCACTTACGCAAACGATGTGAAATTCAAATTTCACGACGCGGGAACGGCGGGTATACTTTAGCATTGGCTGCCCCTACTATTAGAAGGGGCAGCCTTACGCTAAAGACGCCGTACGGAAACTACGTAACTTGCGTATGCAGGGATCGCGCAACATTGTGAATTGGTGTTAGTATGCAATTTGCATACTATACACCGAGCACAATGGGAACGCCCCCTAGCGGTCATCGCAAGAATGCAGCCTAAAATCTGTGTGGCATAAGAGCCATATGTAGCGTTACGATGTTCCTGAATCAGGAGCATTCGTAACGCCGGAGCAAGTCAGCAATTTCGCTGCGTAACTATGGTTACGCAGGCGCAATTGCTCTCTGAATCCGGGCCAGTGACGGCAATTTCCATTACACATGTGCACTGCCGAAAAATGTGTGTTGTTTTCGTTTCATTCGTTTCTTTTTTATTTTGCTTTTTTCGGAAATTCGGGAACTTCGAAAAATTCTTTTTTTTTTCGTTTTTGTTTCATTCGTTTTTTTGCTTTTATTTGGAAATTCGGAAATTCCAAAAATTCTTTTTTTTTTAGTTTTATTCGCTTTTTTTTATTTGGAATTCCGAATTTTCGAATTTCCGAAAAAGTAAAAAACGAATAAAACGAAAACTATTTTTTTTTTTCGAATTTCCCGAAATTTACGAAATTTTCATATTTCCAAAAAAGCAAAAAAAAAAAGAATGAAATGAAAACGAAACGAAAAATTTTTTTTTTTGGAAAATCTGAAATTCTAAAAAATCGGAATTCGAAAATTTCCCACTTTTAAATTGTTTAATTTTCAATTTTTTTTATTTCAAAATTTAGGAAATTTGGAATTTCGAAAATTCGAAATTGCAAAATTCGAAAATCTAATATTCGAAAATTAAAAAATCCGAATTAACGAAAATCCAAAATTCGTAAATACAACATTTCTGAAATTCGTAAATACGAAAATTCGGAAAAAGCTGTGTAAGTGGCCCCAAAATTTGTGATGGCTGCCCTGGAAACAAGTAACATTGATTCTTGTAAAAATTTTATTTTGCTTTATTTATATTGTGGTATCAAAAAAGATTAACTTAAAAACACATCTCGTCAATAACAAGAAAACTGCACATATACTCAAATTATATATAAAACCATAAGAATTGTGTTGATTTTCGCATATATATATATATATATATATATATATATATATATATATATATATATATCCCTACACGTTTCGACCTTTTAGTGTCTTCTTCAGGGTAATTAATGAAACCTCCACACAACTTGCAAGGAGTCACCCCTTTTCTACTGTATACGTGTTATCCATTCTAATTTACACTTTCATTGACCTCTGAAGAGCGACTTGCTCTTCGGAGGGCATTTTATGCTATATAACCTCCCCACTGATTGTTTTAACCCCTCAATCCTCACACCAGTGCCCCGCAACTATGTGCATTACATGTTCAGCAGGTGGTACTGCCTGCCGAAGGCGACAGCAGGGATTGCTTTATGTGGAATACAGGCCTATTTTTTCTGATTGGCACCTTCTCAGAGCACTTTGCATTGCCGTGACCCACACAGCTGAAAATCCATGCACTTTTATTCCTGCATTAGACAGCCTATTCAAATGAATTGGCTACCTTGGCTCAATGAGTGCCGTAGGAGTGCCATAGGAGTGCCATAGGAGTGCCATAGGAGTGTCATAGGAGTGCCATAAGAGTGTCATAGGAGTGCCATAAGAGTGTCATAAGAGTGTCATAAGAGTGTCATAAGAGTGTCATACGAGTGCAGTAAGAGTGTCATAAAAGTGTCATAAAAGTGTCATAAGAGTGCCATAAGAGTTCCATAACAGTGCCATAAGAGTACCATAGGAGTGCCATAAACGTGTCAAAAGAGTGTCATAAGAGTTCCATAAGAGTGTCACAGGGGGGGCCATAAGAGTGTCATAAGAGTGCCATAAACGTGTCATAAGAGTGCCATACGAGTGCAGTAAAAGTGTCATAAGAGTGCCATAAACGTGTCATAAGAGTGCCATAAGAGTGCCATAAGAGTGCCATAAGAGTGCCATAAGAGTGTCATAAGAGTGCCATAAGAGTGCCATAAGAGTACCATAGGAGTGCCATAGGAGTGCCATAAACGTGTCAAACGAGTGTCATAAGAGTTCCATAAGAGTGTCATAAGAGTGCCATAAACGTGTCATAAGAGTGTAATAAGAGTGCCATAGGAGTGTCATAAGAGTGCTATAAGAGTGTCATAAGAGTGCTATAAGAGTGTCATAAGAGTGTCATACGAGTGCAGTAAGAGTGTCATACAAGTGTCATAAGAGTGTCATAGGAGTGCCATAAACGTGTCATAAGAGTTCCATAAGAGTTCCATAAGAGTTCCATAAGAGTGCCATAAGAGTGTCATAAGAGTGCCATAAACGTGTCATAAGAGTGCCATAAACGTGTCATAAGAGTGCCATAAACGTGTCATAAGAGTGCCATAAACGTGTCATAAGAGTGTCATAAAAGTGCCATAAGAGTGCAATAAGAGTGCCATAAGAGTGCAATAAGAGTGTCATACGAGTGTCATACGAGTGCCATAAGAGTGCAATAAGAGTGCAATAAGAGTGCCATAAGAGTGCAATAAGAGTGTCATACGAGTGCAGTAAGAGTGTCATAAAAGTGTCATAAAAGTGTCATAAGAGTGTCATAAGAGTGCCATAAGAGTGCCATAAGAGTGCATTATGTAGGGCAAACGTGTAAATGGGTGATTTACAGATTTCATGCAGGAGCCTGAGAGAGACATTCTGTGTACTTCAGATCCCCTCCTCTTTTCTTCTCCAGCTCTCCCAGGATTGGCTGCTCCACATCTCAGCATGATTGGGCAAGCTGAAGTCATGTGGTGACTTTTTGGGTTTTTGACTGGATAAAAACGCCAATACGAAAATACACCTGGAGGTGTAAGTGGGTGGTAAGAGGATATGTGCTGGGGGGGGGGGGGGTGCTTTGGGACAGGGTGCTGAGGGGGAGGGGGGGGGGGGGAGTCGGATTTGACACCATACCTTGTAAGTCCTGTTCCCTTCCAAAGCACCCCCCAGCACATATCCTCTTACCGCCCCCCCCCCCACCAATCAAAGAGATGCCGCAATTGCAGTGTATGGGACCCCTGAAACCCTGTAAGAGATGCGGGTAAGTGCCCTGGGTGCCCATTCTGAACATTGGGGAGGAAGGGGGGGATTTGTGCTGGAAGGGTGTTGCTCTGGGAAGGGCGATTGGGGGGGGGGTAGAATTTGTGCTGCAGAGGATTAGGGGAGTGGAGAGGTTTTTTTCCAAGACAGGGGCATATACAGGGCTGATCCTAGGCAGGGTGCACAGGGTGCTTTGTACCCAGGCGTCTGCAGAGGTGGGGGCGCCGAAGTACCAGAGTTCTCCCCTCCCTCCTTCTCTCCTTGTTTGTGTCCGTCCAGAACTGAAAGTGTGAAAGCACCCGGGCTCTCACGCTGGGATTGCAGATGAGGCTTTTTTCAGGCGTTATTTTTAACGCTAAAGCGCCTGAAAAAACGCCTCCATGTAAAAGGGGTCTAATGGACCATCTCCTGTACTATGTCTGCGGTCTCTGGTCATCTCCTGTACTATGTCTGCGGTCTCTGGTCATCTCCTGTACTATGTCTGCGGTCTCTGGTCATCTCCTGTACTATGTCTGCGGTCTCTGATCATCTCCTGTATTATGTCTGCAGTCTCTGACCGTCTCCTGTATTATTTCTGCAGTCTCTGACCATCTCCTGTATTATGTCTGCAGTCTCTGATCATCTCCTGTACCATGTCTGCAGTCTCTGACCATCTCCTGTACTATGTCTGCAGTCTCTGACCGTCTCCTGTACTGTGTCTGCAGTCTCTGGTCATCTCCTATATCATGTTTGCAGTCTCTGATCGTCTCCTGTACCATGTCTGCAGTCTCTGACCGTCTCCTGTATTATGTCTGCAGTCTCTGACCGTCTCCTGTATCATGTCTGCAGTCTCTGATCATCTCCTGTACCATGTCTGCAGTCTCTGATCATCTCCTGTACTATGTCTGCAGTCTCTGACCGTCTCATTTACTCTGTCTGCAGTCTCTGACCGTCTCATTTACTCTGTCTGCAGTCTCTGTGTGTCTCCTGTACCATGTCTGCAGTCTCTGACCATCTCATTTACTGTGTCTGCAGTCTCTGACCGTCTCCTGTACCATGTCTGCAGTCTCTGACGTCTCATTTACTCTGTCTGGAGTCTCTGACCGTCTCCTGTACCATGTCTGCAGTCTCTGACTGTCTCATTTACTCTGTCTGAAGTCTCTGACCGTCTCCTGTACTATGTCTGCAGTCTCTGACCGTCTCCTGTACTATGTCTGCAGTCTCTGACCGTCTCATTTACTCTGTCTGCAGTCTCTGACCATCTCCTGTACCATGTCTGCAGTCTCTGACCGTCTCATTTACTCTGTCTGCAGTCTCTGACCGTCTCCTGTACCATGTCTGCAGTCTCTGACCGTCTCATTTACTCAGTCTGCAGTCTCTGACCGTCTCCTGTACTATGTCTGCAGTCTCTGACCGTCTCATTTACTCTGTCTGCAGTCTCTGACCGTCTCCTGTAACATGTCCGTTGTATGTCTGGGGGTCTTTCTAACAGACTCTCTAACAGAAGCCCTCTCTGTGTCCATCACCCCCCCCCCCTCCCGGTCCCAATAAAGTACTCTGCTTCTCTTCCTGTACTTTGTTTATTGTTAAGAGATCATGTAAGGATCCCGGGGTAATGAAGACTTTGTGGGGGAGCATCTCCAATATCCATGTGAAAAATTTAAGTCCCACAACCCCCATCGCGTTCTCCGTTCTACCGACCAAAATCTACTCCAGACACCCAAGGCCCGATACAAGTCCAAGGGAGAACGAAGATTTGCCGCCCAAGGACCTCGACCAGTGGTTCTCAACCTGGGGGTCGGGACCCCCTCGGGTGTCGAATGACGATTTGCCAGGGGTCACCATAGCCTGGGCTGCTTTCTTAGCCACCCAGCAGGGCTGTTCCTGAAGCCCACAGCCACCCATTCTGTTCACAGGTTGGCTGAGGGGCAGAGACTAGAGATCAGCTGACTGGTGAGGAATGTGAAGTGGGTCCCTATCTCCTGATTTCGGCATAGGTGTCACTGCTAGGAGACACCACGAAGCCAGAGACACCGTGACTAACTCTACCTGTGATTAGAGTTGCCATTATAAGTCCCCACTACAGTTCTCAGATCAGTAGATGACCTTCATCAAGAACACCTAAGTTGGCCAATCAGAACCCCCCACCAGCACTGTCACTCATCCCAACTCCCTGCCAGCACTGCCACTCATCCCAACTCCCTGCCAGCACTGCCACTCATCCCAACTCCCTGCCAGCACTGCCACTCATCCCAACTCCCTGCCAGCACTGCCACTCATCCCAACTCCCTGCCACTCATCCCAACTCCCTGCCAGCACTGCCACTCATCCCAACTCCCTGCCAGCACTGCCACTCATCCCAACTCCCTGCCACTCATCCCAACTCCCTGCCAGCACTGCCACTCATCCCAACTCCCTGCCACTCATCCCAACTCCCTGCCAGCACTGCCACTCATCCCAACTCCCTGCCACTCATCCCAACTCCCTGCCAGCACTGCCACTCATCACAACTCCCTGCCACTCATCCCAACTGCCTGCCAGCACTGCCACTCATCCCAACTCCCTGCCACTCATCCCAACTCCCTGCCAGCACTGCCACTCATCCCAACTCCCTGCCAGCACTGCCACTCATTCCAACTCCTTGCCAGCACTGCCACTCATCCCAACTCCCTGCCAGCACTGCCACTCATCCCAACTCCCTGCCACTCATCCCAACTCCCTGCCAGCACTGCCACTCATCCCAACTCCCTGCCAGCACTGCCACTCATCCCAACTCCCTGCCAGTACTGCCACTTATCCCAACTCCCTGCCAGCACTGCCACTCATCCCAACTCCCTCCCAGCACTGCCACTCATCCCAACTCCCTGCCAGCACTGCCACTCATCCCAACTCCCTGCCACTCATCCCAAATCCCTGCCAGCACTGCCACTCCTCCCAACTCCCTGCCACTCATCCCAACTCCCTGCCACTCATCCCAACTGCCTGCCAGCACTGCCACTCATCCCAACTCCCTGCCACTCATCCCAACTCCCTGCCAGCACTGCCACTCATCCCAACTCCCTGCCAGCACTGCCACTCATTCCAACTCCTTGCCAGCACTGCCACTCATCCCAACTCCCTGCCAGCACTGCCACTCATCCCAACTCCCTGCCACTCATCCCAACTCCCTGCCAGCACTGCCACTCATCCCAACTCCCTGCCAGCACTGCCACTCATCCCAACTCCCTGCCACTGATCCCAACTCCCTGCCAGCACTGCCACTCATCCCAGCTCCCTGCCACTCAACCCAACTGCCTGCCAGCACTGCCACTCATCCCAACTCCCTGCCACTCATCCCAACTCCCTGCCAGCACTGCCACTCATCCCAACTCCCTGCCAGCACTGCCACTCATTCCAACTCCTTGCCAGCACTGCCACTCATCCCAACTCCCTGCCAGCACTGCCACTCATCCCAACTCCCTGCCACTCATCCCAACTCCCTGCCAGCACTGCCACTCATCCCAACTCCCTGCCAGCACTGCCACTCATCCCAACTCCCTGCCAGTACTGCCACTTATCCCAACTCCCTGCCAGCACTGCCACTCATCCCAACTCCCTCCCAGCACTGCCACTCATCCCAACTCCCTGCCAGCACTGCCACTCATCCCAACTCCCTGCCACTCATCCCAAATCCCTGCCAGCACTGCCACTCCTCCCAACTCCCTGCCACTCATCCCAACTCCCTGCCACTCATCCCAACTGCCTGCCAGCACTGCCACTCATCCCAACTCCCTGCCACTCATCCCAACTCCCTGCCAGCACTGCCACTCATCCCAACTCCCTGCCAGCACTGCCACTCATTCCAACTCCTTGCCAGCACTGCCACTCATCCCAACTCCCTGCCAGCACTGCCACTCATCCCAACTCCCTGCCACTCATCCCAACTCCCTGCCAGCACTGCCACTCATCCCAACTCCCTGCCAGCACTGCCACTCATCCCAACTCCCTGCCACTGATCCCAACTCCCTGCCAGCACTGCCACTCATCCCAGCTCCCTGCCACTCAACCCAACTCCCTGCCAGCACTGCCACTCATCCCAACTCCCTGCCACTCATCCCAACTCCCTGCCAGCACTGCCACTCATCCCAACTCCCTGCCAGTACTGCCACTTATCCCAACTCCCTGCCAGCACTGCCACTCATCCCAACTCCCTCCCAGCACTGCCACTCATCCCACCTCCCTGCCAGCACTGCCACTCATCCCAACTCCCTGCCACTCATCCCAAATCCCTGCCAGCACTGCCACTCCTCCCAACTCCCTGCCACTCATCCCAACTCCCTGCCACTCATCCCAACTCCCTGCCAGCACTGCCACTCATCCCAACTCCCTGCCACTCATCCCAACTGCCTGCCAGCACTGCCACTCATCCCAACTCCCTGCCACTCATCCCAACTCCCTGCCAGCACTGCCACTCATCCCAACTCCCTGCCAGCACTGCCACTCATCCCAACTCCCTGCCACTCATCCCAACTCCCTGCCAGCACTGCCACTCATCCCAACTCCCTGCCAGCACTGCCACTCATCCCAACTCCCTGCCACTCATCCCAACTGCCTGCCAGCACTGCCACTCATCCCAACTCCCTGCCACTCATCCCAACTCCCTGCCAGCACTGCCACTCATCCCAACTCCCTGCCAGCACTGCCACTCATCCCAACTCCCTGCCACTCATCCCAACTGCCTGCCAGCACTGCCACTCATCCCAACTCCCTGCCAGCACTGCCACTCATCCCATTCCCCCCCACCAAGGAGTAAGAAGGAAAAAAAAAAGGGAGAATACATGGAAGGGAGAGGAAAAGAGGGTGGAACAAAGAAAAAGCACAGAAAGAATAAAAGAATAAAAAAGATGGCTAGAGAGAGGGATGGGGAAAAAAAACCACAGGACAGTGATAGATTAAATGGAAAGAAAGGAGAACAAAGAGCGTTTGGGACATCCTAAAATGCACCATGTAAGGTTGGTGGTGTTCCTCTGTACCCGGGTTGGACTCTTGGGTGTGTGGAAGAACCTTTGATGCGCATCGGATAATTAAAAGCCACTCTGGAAGAGGTTTTAATACTGTACAAGTGGAAGAGACTCAGCGAGCGCTAAATGTCCGTGGGTTAGGGGCGCAAATTACGTCTTGCCTTGGGTGCTGACAACCCACGCTACGAAAATGTTACTGTTGGGGGTCCCCACAACTTTGAAAATTTTATCAAGGGGTCACGGCACTAGATGGTTGAGAACCACTGACCTAGACCCTGGAACGCTATACCAACCAGCATCCGAACGGAAGGGAATCACCAGGCCTTCAGAAAAAAAACGTTAAAACCCTTCTCTTCTGAAGGCAACGTAGAGGAGGAAATGGATACCAAGCGCCCCCCCCCCCCCCCGAGGCGATTCAGTTCGCATGCGCTGCGCTATATACGTTTTTCATTCATTTATCTCTGTGGTTGAGTCATTGCCACATTTGTAAAGGGGAGGAGTTGGTAAAATGACCACGCCCATGTGGGGGCGCCAGAAATATTTCTGCACCTAGGCGCCTGCAGGGATGGACTGGCCATTGGGACCACAGGGAGTTTCCCGGTGGGCCGATGGCTCAGTGAGCGGGCTTCAGGGACAGTGGACCGCTGCCCCCCTCCGCTCCTCTGTCTCTCCGTTCCCGCAGCGCTCACCTCCTCTCCCTCCCCGCAGCGCTCACCTGGGGGGAACAAAGAGGCAGGGGGAGGACCAGAGAAGCAGGGGGGACGACAGAGGAGCATGGGGGAGGGGACAAACAGCTGACTCAACAGCTATGGTCTGGGGGCTGGATTCAGGTACCTTTGCGCTTTTTTTGCGGAGGCGCAGGGCAACGTTTTTGCCCTGCGCCCCCGCAAATTTACTGCGCTACCCGCGATTCACGGAGCAGTAGCTCCGTAAATTGCGTGTGCGCTCTTTAAAATTGCCCGGCGTAAGCGCGCGCAATTTAAATGATCCCGTAGGGGGCGGGAATCATTTAAATTAGGCGCGTTCCCGCGGCGATCGTAGAGCGCATGCTCCGTCGGGAAACTTTCCTGACGTGCATTGCGGCAAATGACGTCGCAAGGAAGTGAACGTGAATGGCGTCCAGCGCCATTCACGAATCACTTACGCAAACTACGTAAAATTCAAATTTTGCGACGCGGGAACGACGGGTATGCGTAACATTGGCTGCCCCTGCTAATAGCAGGGGCAGCCTTACGCGAAAGACGCCGTACGGAAACGATGTAAACTGCGTACGCAGGGCTCGCGCAACGTTGTGAATTCGGCGTTAGTATGCAATTTGCATACTATACGCTGAGCACAACGGGAACGCCACCTAGCGGCCATCGCAATAATGCAGCCTAAGATATGCGGGCATGAGAGCCTTATGCCGCGCATATTTTAGGCTGCAGTCGGCGTAACGAGGTTCCTGAATCAGGAGCATTTGTTACGCCGGGGGAAAGTAAGCAATTGCGCCTGTGTAACTATGGTTACACAGGCGCAATTGCTTCTTGAATGTGGGCCAAGGAGTTTATCACTTCTGCCTAATCTTGTCCCGTAAGGGGGGGGCACCAAACTGATTTTTTGCCCCGGGTGAAATGATGTCTAGCCACCCCACTGGCACTGCCTATCAGAGTACCAGTACCCGCCGTTCTACTCTAATATAGTAGAATGGCTAGTGGCAAGTGAAGGGTGAGAGGGGGCTTGGGTGGCGGGGTGGGGCTGTGCGGGAATTGTCCGGCCGCCATAGGAGAGATCTGTCAAAGTGGGCCAGTCTGGATGAGGTCCAGGGCCAAATTTCTGTCCCAGTCCAGCCCTGGACGCCTGTGGCCCTAGGATGGGCCCCGCCGTTGGGCATCGCAGGAGCTTACAATGTAAAGGAGAGAGCGAGCGTCTGTAATATGAGATGGAGGGATATCCTGTGTGTCGCCGGAGATGTTTATCAGCATTCCTCTTTAGTTTTTTTATTATTCTTCCCTTTTGCCGTTACAGAACTCTGCTTTTTCTTTTTGCGTTTCTTTATATCAAAGTCTAGAAGTAATATCGTGTTTCTCGTCTCCTCCCTGATAGACTTCCATATAAAGAAATTCAAAGTACAAAAACTAATCCTATTAATAATATAGAGAATTGATGTATTTATCAGTCTGCTGTCTATGGATACTTTGTGTTGATTTTGTTGCGATTCGTTCTTTTCTCTCCTGGAAATCACCTCCCAGGCGCTCTCTCCTCTTTTAGTACATAATCAATTTCTCGATTTAATTGTAAAAATCAGACGACCCAGGTGGGACTTGAACCCACAATCCCCAGCTCCGGAGGCTGATGCCTTATCCATTAGGCCACTGGGCCAACCTTGATGAAGTCTGCTCGGAATTGGGGAAGTTATACCGCGCCCTTCTTCACACTTCCAACCCACCTTCTCCCCCCCCAGGCAGGAAATCAGTGATTTGGAGGCAGATTTTTGGGGCTGGGCGAGAGTCGCAGCAGAACACGCAATGTCATTGCAGACAATGGATGACGTCATCAGCACTTTATGCCTTACCAAGTTTTCTTATCTGACTTCTGAGCCTCTGCGTAGCTTTGGCTTCTCACCTCTGCACAGCAATGGGATCCTAGAAAACCTGATGACAGACCTGTGCAGTGGCGTCACTAGGGTTGGTGTCACCCGCCGGTGCGGTAAAACATGGTGTCACCCCCCCCCCTCTGTCTAGGCTGCCCAGCACCAAGCAGGCAGCGCACGGGCACGGGGCGCACCCCAAACCAGCCCCTGTAAATGATAGTATAGGGCAGTATAGTGGCAGGTTAGGGTAGTATAGAGTGGTATAGTGGTATAGTGGCAGGTTGGTGTAGTGGGGTGGTATAGGACAGGTTAAGGTGGTATAGGGCATGTTGGGGTGATATAGGGTAGTTTGGGGTGGTATAGGGCAAGTTAGGGTTGCATAGGGCAAGTTGGGGTGGTATAGGGCAAGTTAGGGTGGTACAGGGCAGGTTGGGGTGGTATAGTGCAAGTTAGGGTGGCATAGGGCAAGTTGGGATGGCATGGGAAAGGTTGGGGTGGTACAGGGCTGTTTGGGGGGGGTACAGCACAGGCTGGGGTGGTATAGGGCTGTTTGGGGTGGTACAGGGCAGGCTGGGGTGGTACAGGGCAGGCTGGGGTGGCACAGAGCAGGCTGGGGTGGTACAGGGCAGGCTGGGATTGCACAGGGCAGGCTGGGCATGTCAGCTAAAATAATAATAATTAAAAAAAAAAAAAAACGGGATGGTGTCACCCCTCTAGCGAGTGTCACCTGGTGCGGACCGCACCCCCCTAGCAACGCCTCTGGACCTGTGTGTTGTATGAGGGGTGGGGGGGCCACACCTGGCAATTCATTCCTTCGTCTGCACAGGCAAAGAGGTGAACACAGGAGGGGGCGGCAGAACCTGGACACAGGGCCGGGACAAGGGGTGGGCAGGAGGGAAGGCTGCCCTGGGCACAGTGGTATCATGTAAAGTTTGGGGGCACCACAAGGAGATTGGGGGGAGGGGATTTGTGTTGGGAGGGGGAATTTGAGGGAGGAGGCAGCTGTTTTTTTTAGGGGGGTGGGGCGCGGTAAGAAACCGCCCATTCCCCCCCCCCTTGAGCGGCACACACCCCCAGGGGCGGACTTACCATTCGGGCACTGACCGAGGGCCCCATGCTACTAGGGGGCCCCATCAGGGTTGCCAGCCTCAGTAAAACCAGGGACAGTATGTAAAAAGCTGTGTTTTAAAAGAAAAAGATTATAGCTGCCCCGCCTCTCCAGGACCTTTTCAGTGTGTGTATGTATTCTGTGTTTATTCTGTGTGTGTGTATACTGTGTGTGTATAATGTGTGTGTATACTGTGTGTGTGTGTACTGTGTGTGTGTGTGTATGTGTATTCTGTGTGTGTATAATGTGGATGTATACTGTGTGTGTGTGTATACTGTGTATGTATACTGTGTATGTATACTGTGTGTGTATACTGTGTGTGTATACTGTGTGTATACTGTGTGTGTACACTGTATGTGTATACTGTGTGTGTGTGTGTGTGTGTGTATATACTGTGTGTGTGTATACTGTGTGTGTGTGTGTGCATACTGTGTATGTATACTGTGTGTGTGTATACTGTGTGTGTGTGTGTGTATACTGTGTGTATACTGTGTGTGTGTGTGTACTGTGTGTGTATACTGTGTGTGTACTGTGGGTGTATACTGTGTGTGTGTGTATACTGTGTGTGTATACTGTGTGTGTATACTGTATGTGTGTTTGTATACTGTGTGTGTATACTGTGTGTGTGTATACTGTGTGTGTGTGTATACTGTGTGTGTGTGTGTATACTGTTTGTGTGTGTGTGTGTATACTGTGTGTGTATACTGTGTGTGTATACTGTGTGTGTGTGTGTGTATACTGTGTGTGTGTGTATACTGTGTGTGTGTATACTGTGTGTGTGTGTATACTGTGTGTGTATACTGTGTGTGTGTGTGTGTATACTGTGTGTGTGTATACTGTGTGTGTATACTGTGTGTGTGTGTATACTGTGTGTGTGTATACTGTGTGTGTATACTGTGTGTGTGTATACTGTGTGTGTGTGTGTATACTGTGTGTGTATACTGTGTGTATACTGTGTGTGTATACTGTGTGTGTATACTGTGTGTGTGTGTGTATACTGTGTGTGTGTATACTGTGTGTGTGTGTGTATACTGTGTGTGTATACTGTGTGTGTGTATACTGTGTGTGCGTGCATACTGTGTGTGTGTGTGTATATACTGTGTGTGTGTGTATACTGTGTGTGTATACTGTGTGTGTGTGTGTGTGTGTGTGTGTGTGTATACTGTGTGTGTGTGTGTGTATATACTGTGTGTGTGTGTGTGTGTGTGTATACTGTGTGTGTGTATACTGTGTGTGTATACTGTGTGTGTGTGTATACTGTGTGTGTGTGTGTGTGTAGTGTGTGTGTGTGTGTGTGTATATACTGTGTGTGTGTATACTGTGTGTGTGTGTATACTGTGTGTGTATATACTGTGTGTGTATATACTGTGTGTGTGTATACTGTGTGTGTGTATACTGTGTGTGTGTGTATACTGTGTGTGTGTGTGTATATACTGTGTGTGTGTGTGTATACTGTGTGTGTGTGTGTACTGTGTGTGTGTATACTGTGTGTGTGTGTGTGTATACTGTGTGTGTGGCCCCATAATCTATTACCTGGGAGCCCCATAATCTCCTATTGCCCGGGGGCCCTCGTAATCTCCTATTGCCTGGGGGCCCCATGAGTTGTCAGTGCGCCCTTGCACCCCCCCCGCTGTCTGGCACTTACCCCATCGACGGGGGGGGGGGAGGGAGCGTTGTGCAGCGGCTCGGTGTCCTCCATGGCGGCTTCTGCCTCCTCCTAGGCATCCAATAGGATCGCCTGTCCTTTCAGCCAATTGGTTGACCGGTGTCAAAGTCGGCTTCCTGATTGGCCGGGAGGAGGATCAGTGTTATAACAGCAAATATTCTTTCAATTTATTCGCTGCTGTTACACACCTGGGTGGGATCAGAGTGCACTCTCTGCGACCCGAGGCCACCCTATATTGAAGCTTATTAGAGCCTCTGGCTCCTATCGGTGCTTCAAACCCCCCCCCCCCTGCATTGGAATCCATGCAGCGGTGTCCTGAAAGGGGATGGACAAGGGGGTGGGGAGGTGGTGATTGACAGGGGGGGCAGTGCCTGTGCGCCCTTAATGGACGGGCCGCCCCTGGTAGGAGGTAATAATTGTTCTAGGAGGGGAAATTTGGGGAGATGTGCTAGGAGTGGTGATTTGGGGGGATTTGTATTTAGAGGGGAGATGGGGGGGAGAGGATTTGTGCTAGGATGGGGGATTGGGGGGGGGGGTTGTGCTAGAAAAGGTAATAAGGTGGGGGGTGGGGGATTTGTGCTGGGAGGGGAATTTTTTTTGGAGGGGGATTTGATCTAGTAGGGATGATTGGGGGCAAAGGTGTGCACAGACTATTGCATTAGGGGTGTGCACCCCAAAGTTCAAACACACACACGCCTTTCTCTGCAGCCTCAGCTGCACTGGATAGTGAATGAATGGGAAGTGCTCTGTGCTGAGTGGCTTCCTGGTCATTCACAAACTGAAGCATAGTAAACACAGTTTACCATGCTTCAGTTATGAAGGAACATAGTAATTGGGTGTGTTCACTGTGTTCATTTAGAAAAGGAAGGGGACGGTATATGACATATTTACCAGCCCCTTCCCCCACTCTCCATTCTGAAACATCCCCCCCCCAGGACCCAGGGGGAGAAGAGGGGAGGGAAGCCAGCGACACTACGAGGGGGTACAACAGGGGGCGAAGCAATAGGGGGAATCGGCACCACACGCAGTGATTAGGGTGTGCCCATGTACACCTGGCACACCCCCTGCTCGCGCCTATGTAGGGGGGGGGGGTATTCTGCAACGATGGGGGATCAGGGAGGGTAATTTGTGCTGGGAGGGGGATTTGGAGTGGAGAGGAGAGGATTTGTTCCCGGATGGGTAATTTGAGGGGTAAATGATTTGTGAAGGGAAGGGGGACATTTTTTTTTGGGGGGGGGGGGGGTTGTGCTTGGAGCATATGTGGAATGAGAGGATTTGAGCTAAGCATGCAGATTAGTGTTCGATTTTTTTAGGGGGAGGGGATTTTTGCTGACACATATTGCTCATACGTCTTGGGGGGGGTTGCACAAATTGCCATGTTTGTTCTGGGCTCTTCTCCCGCCACTGCCTGGGCAGGAGGGGCGACATTTGCTGATCCCTTGTATTTTCCCCCTGCAGCTGCTGAATTCCTGCAGGAGGGAGTGGTGGAGAAGCCGTCTTTCAGCAGCTGCAGGGGGAAAGTACAGGGGAATCAGTTCCAGTAAATGCCACCCACTATCGCTCCTGCCCTGTTGAAAAAGCCAACGTAACAGGGAGGCCACACGGCCCCCCTGGAGCATGGGTGGGACCAGGGCCGTCTTACAGTAATAGCATCATGGGCGCCTGGGCAAAGTAATGCTTTGGGGCCCCTACAATGATGACAGTGCAGGTAAACAGACATCAAGTAGGTAGGAGGCAGACTGAATCCCCTGTGTATCTATCACTCTCAGTGCCATCACGGGGGGCCCCCAATTTTTGGGCAGCGTGGGCTCAAAGGCCAGCTGCTTTGGGGAAAGTGCAGGGGCCCCTCGTGCAGCTGGGGCCCCTGGGCAGTGCCCAGGTGTGCCCTCTCATTAAGACAGCCCTGGGTGGGACCTCTCCAGCTCTGGCTCCATTCGCCCTTGTGAATGAGGTTGTTTGCATTTAGCTGAGGGGGTTCCCTGCGGTTATCTTTGGGCAGAAAGCAGCTGATTGGATGTCATCGCTCGTGCAGTGATTACCTGCGAAGGATCGGCGCCGGACACAGACTGCACCCGAGGCTGATCATTCGCATTTAATTGCTGCATTATTATTATTATACAGGATTTATGTAGCGCCAACAGTTTGTGCAGCACTTTACAATATACGGGGGGGGGCGGGGAAGCAGTACCATTACAACACAGTTCAATACAGAAGGAATAGGAGGGCCTTGCTCAAGAAGCTTACAATCTAATGGGAGGGTGCATGAGTAAATAAATGTAATTGTCTGCGAATATCTGCTGGAGTTGTCAGCCTCCCATTGCTTTCAATGGGGATTCCCGCCTGCGGCTAATTGGAGGGAACCCCCCCCTGCTGGGTCACCCGCAGTCTTGGTACACGGCCCTATTCACGAGTGTGATTGGGGTCCTGATCAGAGAAGCAGTGTGTCCAATTGTGTTACGTAATTAAGCCAATTATTAGCTGTGGATGGACCATTCAAAAAATGTATAACTTATCCTTGACTACTGGAAAATGAAATGTAAAGGCTTGCCAAATTTTATATATATATCTATATAGACAGGGGCGGACTGACAACTCATGGGGCCCCCGGGCAATAGAAGATTATGGGGCCCCTCTGGCTTACAGATGGCCACCACGCCAGGAGGCAGTACAGAGGCGGGGCAGCTAAAATCTTGGGATATTCACATTAAAAGCATGTCAGTTTCGGACTTATCAGGGACAGATCTAAAAAAAACACAGATTTTTACATACTGTCCCTGGTTTTACTGAGCCTGGCAACCCGGATGGGGCCCCCTAGTGGCATGGGGCCCTCGGGCAGTGCCCGAGTGACTCAATGGTCAGTCCGCCCCTGTATATAGATAGATAGATAGATAGATAGATAGATAGATAGATAGATAGATAGATAGATAGATAGATATAGAGGGAGAAATAGGAAGATGGATATAAAGAGAGATAGATAGATAGATATATAAAGAGAGAGATATATATAGAGAGAGAGATAGTAAGATAGATAGATAGATAGATAGATAGATAGATAGATAGATAGATAGATAGATAGATAGATAGATAGATAGATAGATAGATAGAGATACATATAGGGAGAGATAGATAGATAGATATAGGGAGAGAAAGATATATAGAGAGAGAGAGAGATAGATATTGAGAGAGATAGAGAGGGATAGATAGATAGATAGATAGATAGATAGATAGATAGATAGATAGATAGATAGATAGATAGATAGATAGACATATATATATATATATATATATATATATATATATATATATAGAGAGAGAGAGAGAGAGAGAGAGAGAGAGGTAGAGATACATATAGAGATAGATAGATAGATGGATATAGAGAGATAGATAGAGAGAGAAAGATATATAGAGAGAGAGAGATAGAAAGAGATATATATTGAGATAGAATAGATAGATAGATAGATAGATAGATAGATAGATAGATAGATAGATAGATAGATAGATAGATAGATATAGAGGGAGAAATAGGAAGATGGATATAAAGAGAGATAGATAAAGAGAGAGATATATATATATATATAGAGAGAGATAGATATAGAGAGAGGTAGATATATATATATATATATATATATATATATATAGAGAGAGAGAGAGAGAGAGAGAGAGAGAGAGAGAGAGAGAGAGAGAGAGAGAGAGAGAGAGATACATATAGAGAGAGATAGATAGATATAGATACATATAGAGAGAGTTAGATAGATATAGGGAGAGAAAGATATATAGAGAGAGAGAGATAGAAAGAGATAGATATTGAGAGAGATAGATAGATAGATAGATAGATAGATAGATAGATAGATAATTAGATAGATAGATAGATAGATAGATAGATAGATAGATAGATAGATAGATAGATAGATATAGAGGGAGAAATAGGAAGATGGATATAAAGAGAGATAGATAAAGAGAGAGATATATATATATATAGAGAGATATAGATATAGAGAGAGGTAGATATATATATATATATATATATATATATATATATAGAGAGAGAGAGAGAGAGAGAGAGAGAGAGAGAGATACATATAGAGAGAGATAGATAGATATAGATACATATAGAGAGAGTTAGATAGATATAGGGAGAGAAAGATATATAGAGAGAGAGAGAGATAGAAAGAGATAGATATTGAGAGAGAGAGATAGATAGATAGATAGATAGATAGATAGAGATACATATATAGAGAGAGAGTGATAGGTAGAGATACATATAGATAGATAGAGATAGATAGATAGATAGATAGATAGATAGATAGATAGATAGATAGATAGATAGATAGATAGAGATACATATAGATAGATAGAGATAGATAGATAGATAGATAGATAGATAGATAGATAGATAGATAGATAGATAGATAGATAGATATAGAGAGAGAGAGAGATAGAAAGACATAGATATTGAGAAAGATAGAGAGGGGTAGATAGATAGATAGATAGAGACAGAGATAGTTAGATATATAAAATAAATGTTATCAGGCTGTGCCTAATGTATCTATCTATCTATCTATCTATCTATCTATCTATATATATATATATTAATATATTGTATGAATAATTTGTATCTAGCTGTGAAAATGTAGAACAGACTCCCTCCAGAGGTGGTTCTGGCCAGATCAGTAGATTGCTTTAAGAAAGGTCTGGATACTTTCCTAAATGTACATAAAATAACTGAGTACTAAGATTTGTAGGTAAAGTTGATCCGGGGTAAATCCGATTGCCTCTCGGGGAATCAGGAAGGAATTTTTTCCCCTGCTGTAGCAAATTGGATCTCATGCTCTGCTGGGGTTTTTTGCCTTCCTCTGGAACAACTGTGGGTATGGAGTTGGGTGTATAGGATTTTACTGTGTTTTTTATTTAGTTTTTTTATTTTTTGTGGTTGAACTGGATGGACTTGTGTCTTTTTTCAACCTGACTAACTATGTAACTATGTAACTATCTACTGTAGTTAAAGAGCATCTGCGTCCAGATCCCACACAATAAAGCATTTAAATATTCCAATCAAGCATTTAAAACACTTGCTTATAGATTCATCTCTGTATCTATAAGCATTGTGGCACTCTGGGGAATTCTTAAAGGATGTCATTGATGCCCCTTTACAATCTCCGCGTGACAAATGTCCGATTCATTTCAGGAACAGGCAGTGCCAGAGCAAGGTCACCCAGTGCCCCAGATGAAGAAGCCATACTGCACCCCCTCGCCCTAATGTGGGCGCCCATGATTGTCATCTACAGCTGGAATCTATGATACTAGCACTACGGCGCTGCTTCTGCCTGTCTGATAAAAAAAAATGTCGGGTGGCCAACCGGCACCCCCAGGGTGCTGGTAACTGGTGCAGACCACACCCCCTGAGCACGCCACAGGTGCAGGCAATGGACCTCACCACTGGGGACATCACTGCTCCTCTGCTCGAGCTCCTTCTGTCAGGTAGGGCATCATGATGGCGGGTCAGTAAAGGATAGAAAAGGGTAAGGGAAGGCTCTCAGCTTGGTTGAATGTACTCTATGTTCTCCAGGGCCGCCATCAGGGGGGTACGACAGGCAGTACACCTGTAAGGGGCCCGGATGGCAACCCCCTTTTTTTTATAATTTAAAAAAAAAAATTATTTATTTTTTATTTTTATTAAATGGCCCAGAGGTCCCCAGGGCCCCGGATGGCTACCCCCCTTTTTTATATACATATATATATATATATATATATATATATATATATATATTTTTTTTTTTGTAAGGGGCCCAGAGGTCCCCAGGGCAACCCCCCCCTTTTTTTTTTGTTCTTCAGCACCCAAAGCCCCCCGCTTCTCAATTGGTGGCACCCCCCGCTTCTCAATTATATCAATTAGCGGCATCACCCCCCCTGGTTCTCTGCTCCAGGGGGCCCATGCCTGAAAGGGGCCCCATAATTACTGATGGTGGCCCTGATGTTCTCCACCAACACATAAGACACTGTGCCCAGGGCAGCAGCCCCCCCCCCCCCCTAGTCCTTCATTTGCAATCCCCTTTATTTCCAATATGAATGAGGCCGGAGCACCGCAGATTCCCCATTCTTCTCTGTGTGAAGGTCACCGAACAATTCATCCAGCAATGCTTCACTGGCTCCCCTCATCAATGCTAATGCAATGGCTTTGTCACGGGACCTATAGGTGACATTGCACGTCTGTGTGCCGAATCATTAACTAGAACTGCTCACCGGCGTAACCGCGGAATTCGCCTTCGATCGCTCTGCGTGTGTTACATTTCACTGATCAGGGGTCTCCCTATAAATTAATGAAGAGAAATGATTTTATACCAGAAGCCTTTCCATCAGATTGGAGTCCCCCTTTACATTAGTGTCCCCTTTTCACACCAGAAGCCCCCTATTAGATGTGTGCACTGCCTGAAAAATGTGTTTGTTTTCGTTTCACTCGTTATGATCGCAATTTGTAAATTTGAAAAAAAAAAAAACGGAAATTCGAAATAAAAACGGGGGGCCAGATTCAGAGAAGAAGTACGCCGGAGTATCTGCTGATACTCTGGCGTACTTTCAAATTTGCCGCGTCGTATCTTTATTTGTAATTCAAAAAACAAGGATACGACGGCATTTGGCAAAGATCCGACAGGCGTACGGCTTCGGATCTTAGGATGCAATACTTCGGCGGCCGCTGGGTGGAGATCGCGTCGTTTTCCACGTCGGGTATGCTAATTAGCTGTTTACGGCGATCCACGAAGATACGTGCGTTCGTCGCATTCTCTTACGTCGTCGCTAGTCGGCTTTTCGCGTCGCAAAGTTACGGCTGCTATTTAGGTGGTGTAACAATAGACAGCCCATGTTAAAGTATGGCCGTCGTTCCCGCAACAAATTAACATTTTTTTTTTTTGCGTAAGTCGTCCGTGAATACGAAAGTACGTAACGCACGTCGCCGTTCAAAACATACGTCGGGGCGACGTCATTTCGCGCAAAGCACGGCGGGAAATTTCAAAACGGAGCATGCGCAGTACGTCTGGCGCGGGAACGCGCCTAATTTAAATGGTACACGCCCCATTTGAATTAGGCGGGCTTGCGCCGGACGGCTTTACGCTACGCCGCCGCAAGTTTACACGCAAGTGCTTTGTGAATCAAGCACTTACGATGAAAACTTGCGGCGGTGTAACGTAAAGGGGATACGTTACGCCGCAGCGCAAGTACGTGAATCTGGCCCGCAAAAAAAAAAAAAAATGAAATTTTAAAAATAAAATGGAAATTCGAAAATAAATCTGAAATTCCCAAAAAAAAAAGGAAATTCCAAAAAAAAAAAAAACGCACATTCGAAGTAAAACGAAAATTTGAATATTTTTTTTTTTTTAATTAATCGGAAATTAAAAAAATAAAAAAAAGGAAATTCGGAAACGTAATGAATACGAAGTTGTCCGAAGTTACGAATTATCCGAAATAACAAATTCCACATCTAAACAAATGGAAGGGAACAAATTAATAATAAATAATAATAATAATAAAATGTTTTTATTTTTATTATTATTATAGTAATTTATTAATATTAATTTGTTACCTTCCATTCGTTTAGATACGGCATTCGTTATTTTGGATAATTAGTAACTTTGGATAAATTCGTATTCGTTTACGTTCACTAACAGCCACATTTCAAAGGAAATTCCAATACCTATAATTTATTAACTAGTGATAGTTAAGTTATTATTAGTTAGTTATTATTTCCGATTTTTGAATCTTCGGGTGTCCGAATTTCCGTTTTTATTTTTCTCTTTTTTATTCAATTTATGATTTGTTTTTAATTCCTGAACTTCCGATTTTATTTAAATTTCCTTATTTTTTCTTAATCTCCGTTATTTTTCAAATTTCCGTTATTTTTTAAATTTCGGAACTTCCAATTTTTTGGGGAATTTCCACTTTTTTTTTTTTTTTTTAATTTACGAATTTTTGAATATTCGAATTTATGAATTTTTCAGAAAGTTTGTTAAACGAGAATTTTTTAAAAACTAATTCGGAACGAAACAAATTGCACATTTGTTACGTTCACTAACAGCCAAAGTTGTAAGGAAATTCCAATACCTAGAATTTAATAACTAGTGGTAATAAGCATCTCCCCGCAGGGATGTAGTCCCAAGGGAGGGGGCGAGCACGCTGACTAACCCCCAGTCAGAATGGCTCGATTGATGGGGGCAAGCTTACAGGAAGTGAAAAATTCAGACAAAGAAAAAAAAACATTTAGAAGGGAAATTGAAGGAAAAGGTAAGTGAACCAACAATGCACTAGCTCAACCACTTCCCGCCCGGTCAATAGTATACTGACGTCCGGAAAGTGGTTCTGTTATCCTGACTGGACATCTATAGACGTCCAGCAGGATAACATGCCGGCGAGCGCCCGTGGGGGCGCGCAGCGCGGCGATCGGTGATGTGGGGTGTCAGTCTGACACCCCACATCTCTGATCTCGGCAAAGAGCCTCCGGCGGAGGCTCTTTACCACGTGATCAGCCGTGTCCAATCACGACTGTTCACGATGTAAACAGGAAGAGCCGTTGATTGGCTCTTCCTCACTCGCGTCTGATAGAGTAGAGGAGAGCCGATCGGCCGCTCTCCTGACAAGGGGGGGTTCGCGCTGATTGTTTATCAGCGCAGCCCCCCCCTCGGATGCCCACCCTGGACCACCAGGGAAGCCGCCAGGACGCAATAATAAAAAAACATAAAAAAATAATTTGCACAATAGATGCCAAACAGTGCCCACAAATGGGCACTGACTGGCAACATGGGCACTGACTGAAGTGATGCACAGCAATGCCCTCAGTGTCCATCAGTGCCACCCCTCAGTGTCCATCAGTGCCACCTCTCGGTGCCCATCTATGCCCAGTGCCCACCTATCAGTGCCCATCTGTGCCACGCATAAGTACCCATCAGTGCCGCCTATGAGTGCCCATCAGTGCCACCTTTGAGTGCCCATCAGTGCCACCTTTGAGTGCCCATCAGTGCCACCTCATCGGTGCCCATCAGTGCCACCTCATTGGTGCCGCCATATCAGTGCCCGTAATTAAAGAAGAAAACTTACTTATTTACAAAAAAATTAACAGAAAAAAACAAAAACTTAGGGCCAGATCCATAAACGATGTACGCCGGCGTATCTCCAGATACGCCGCCGTAATTTCAAATGTGCGCCGTCGCATCTTTACGCCGATACACAAAGCGAGATATGTCCAAAAACATGGCTTCAGCCGTCCGACGTAACTTGCCTACGCCGGCGTATCGTGGGAGCATAGTTACGCTGGATGCATTCGGCGTTCCCATTATAAATATGCAAATGAGCTAGATAAGTCGTACGTGAATGGGCGTAGGTTATGTTCTTATGTTCACGTCGACTAAGCATTGAGCCGGCGTAACTTAGGGAGAAAATTCGACGTGATACTGAGCATGCGCGCGCATGTGCCGTTCGTTAGGCGCGTCATTTACGTGGGGGTCACGATTCATTTCCATACAACACGCCCCCTACCAGCCTACTTTGAATTAGGCGGGCTTACGCCGGCCAATTTACGCTACGCCGCCGCAACTTACGGAGCAAGTGCTTTGTGAATACTGCACTTGCCTGTCTAAGTTGCGGCGGCGTAGTGTAAATAGGATACACTACGCCCGCACAAAGATGCGCCCAGATACGTGAATCTGGCCCTTCATTTTTTTTCTAAATTTTCGGTATTTTTTTAGTTGTTGCGCAAAAAATAAAAATCGCAGAGGTGATCAAATACCACCAAAAGAAAGCTCTATTTGTGGGAACAAAATGATAAAAAAATTGTTTGGGTACAGTGTAGCACGACCGCGCAATTGTCATTCAAAGTGCAACAGCGCTGAAAGCTGAAAATTGGCTTGGGCAGGAAAGTGCGTAAGTGCCCACCGGTATGGAAGGGGTTAAAGGAACCTATTTAGGTTCCCCTCTAGCAGTCTGCAGATCTCTGCTCTCAGAAGTGTATAAATATTAAGCTTTAACTTGAAAACTATCAATTAGAACATTTACAGCGGCGAAGTCCCGTGTTCTGCTCTGTGTTGTGTGTCGGCTTCCCGATAAAGTTACATTTCCCAGCTGGGAATGAAATACAATTCAGCAAATTTTCTCTGTTTCTTGTCAGCGAAAAAAAAATCTCTTCTAAATTTTATCGCCTTTATTTACACAAATGTAAATCTTTGGTGATCGGCCTACGCACCCCCCCCCCCAAAAAAAAACATCAGGAGAAGCGCCCCCCCTTCTCACCCCGACTCCCCCCAACTCCCCCCTACTCGCTTCCTCCAAAGTTTCCAAACACAAACAAGAGAATCGGCCACTTCCTGCCACATCACATCAGAGATAACTGTGAAGAACGGCCGGGGATATTAACGATCGCCCCCACAGATCAACGCTCCAGGCCGTACTTTTATAAGGATGAATTAGGCAAAAAATAAATACAAAATAAATAAAAAATGCACGCCACAGTGTGAAAAAAATACATTTTTACATTTTTTGCTTCTTTATCATCTTCTTTTGTCCTTCTTTGTAGTTTTTTTGAATTATTACCTAAAGCCAATTAAATAGTGTGTTTCCATTTTTATAATTTTTTTTCTTGCACAACTTATTATTTACTATAATAAAGTAATAACAAACCCTTGGCAACCCAACCACATAGGCGCCTTTCACACGGGCGGCTGTTTTGCCGCAGCTAAAAGCATGTTTATGTTTTGCTGGAATTCAAGACTCCAGGCACAGCGATCAGCTGCATTTGTACAGTGCTTTTAGCTGTGGTTGCGTTTAGCCGCGGCACGATATTGAACGGGGATCCGACTTGGATCCCTGCCAATACCAAGCACTGTGTCTGGTATGAATCTTGAGGGGGAACTCCATGCCAAATTTCAAATAAAAAAACGGCATGGGTTCCCCCTACAGGAGCATACCAGGCCCTTGAGTCTGCTATGGGTTTTAAGGGGAACACCGTACGCCGAAAAAACGGCGTGGGGTTCCCCCAAATTCCATACCAGACCCGTATCTGATCAGCAGCCCAGCCGGTCAGAAAAGGGGGTGGGGACGAGCGAGCGCCCCCCCTCCTTAACCCGTGCCAGGCCGCATGCCCTCAACATGGGGGGGTAGGTGCCTTGGGGCAGGGGGGACGCCCTGTGGCCCCCGCCACCCCAAGGCACCTGTCCCCATGTTGATGAGGACAGGGCCTCTTCCCGACAACCCTGGCCGTTGGTTGTCGGGGTATGCGGGAGGGGAGCTTATCGGAATCTGGGAGCCCCCTTTAATAAGGGGGCCCCCAGATCCCGGCCCCCCACCCTAGGTGAATGAGTATGGGGTACATCGTACCCCTACCCATTCACCTGGCGGAATAAAAAAAAAAACACACTACACTGGGTTTTTAAAGTAATTTATTAGTCAGCTCTGGGGCCCCCCTCTCTTCTTTAGCTCTTTTACGAGGGGGGCTTCTTCCATGTCTTCTGCGGGGTCCCGGTTTTCACCGACATCTGGTTCTCTTCCACGGGGGGGGGGGGGCGCTTTCTTCATTAGCTCTTTTACAGCGGCTTCTGTCGCCTTCTGCCTTCTGCCTCTCTTCTCTTCTTCGATGTTGACACGTCGCTTCCTCCCGCTGTAATGCCGTGTGCGCGGCTCGCACCCATTTATATAGGCCTCTTATGACGTCACAGTCCCATCATGCTCCGTGCACCCTTGTGAAAGGTGATACTCGAAAAATTTAGAATATCGTGCAAAAGTTCATTTATTTCACTAATGCAACTTAAAAGGTGAAAAACAATATATGAGAGAGAATCGTTACATGCAAAGCAAGATAGTCCAAGCCGTGATTTGTCGTCATTGTGATGATTATGGCTTACAGCTCATGAAACCCCAAATCCACAATCTCCGAAAATGAGAATATTGCATGCAATCAATAAAACAAGGATTGTACAATATCAGACCTCTGAAAAGTAGAAGCATGCATATGTACTCAGTACTTGGTTTGGGCCCCTCAGTACTTGGTTTGGGCCCCTCAATGCAGCGTGGCATGGAAGCGATCAGCCTGTGGCACTGCTGAGATGTTATGGAAGACCAGGAAGCTTCAATAGCGGCCTTCAGCTCTTCTGCATTGTTGGGTCTCATGTCTCTCATCTTTCTCTTAGCAATGCCCCACAGATTCTCTATGGCAGGGGTGTCAAACTCAATTTCATCGTGGGCCGCATGGGCATTACGGTTGTCCTCAGAGGGCCAGTTGAGCACCACACACCACCTTACACCAGATGTTAAAGCGGAGGTTCACCCAAAAACACAACTTTGTACCATCCAAACTAGCATACTAGCATCAGCTACAGTATGCCTTTTTTTTTTTTTTGTGCTGTACTTACGGTTTAATCCGTAAGTTTCGTTTCAGACACCCGCGGGGAGTAGGCGTTCCTATGAAGAGTGGAACATGATTGACGGCCGGCTATGGCACGTCACACGTTCCGAAAATAGCCGGAGTAGGACTCGGCTCTTCACGGCGCTATACGGCGCCTGCGCACAGACTAGGAGCTGACTGCGCAGGCGCCGTATATGTCAGTGTCCTATTTCGGCTTTTTTCAGAAGGCATGACGCGCCATAGCTGGACGTCAATCATGTACCCCTCTTCATAGAAACGCCCATTTCCCGGCCGGAGTCTGAAACGAAAGATACGGATTAAACCGTAAGTACACCGCAAAAAAAAAAGGCATACTGTAGCTGACGCTAGTATGCTCGTTTGTATGGTAGCTAAAGACATTTTTGTTTAGGGTGAACCCCCGCTTTAAGAGCCCCCGCACCATCAGAAGTCAAGACTCCCCCACCCTCTCTTACATCACAGTTCACCCCCTTACCTTGTGCTGCTGGGGGTGGAGCTGGGAGGCAAAAAGTGCAGGGTCTGGAGGAGGACCAGAGGGGGGTTGGAGCCAGCTGAATGGCGAGACCAGGAGAGGGCAGAGACCAGGGGGTGTTTTGGCTAGAAATATAGGAGGCACAGGATCAGTAGAAGGAGTTCTGGCCTCCTCTCTGCTGCCAACTGCTGAGATTGGGAGGGGGAGGGCAGACATGAGCCTCTCTGCAGCTGCACAGAGAAGGGCAGGATCTGTCAGAGGAGATCTGTCCTCCTCTCAGCTGCTGACTGGTGAGTAGGGTGACCACGTGTCCCGGATTGCCCGGGACAGTCCCGCATTTTGCAGGTCTGTCCCGGACACATTAATTTCAGGACAATACAGTGTCCAGGAATAAAACTAACACAGCCACCCCCCGGGCCAATCTGATGCCCCCAAAAAAGGCCGCCACATCACCGCTTTACTCACTGACAGTACTTGTCCTGGCCGGAATGCCTGGAGGAGCACAGTTCCCTCCCCCTGCTTGTGATTGGAGAAATCATAAATCCCGCCTCTTGTGTCCAATTAGGGTGTCCCTGAATGGTAGTTTGGAAATGTGGTCACCCTACTGGCTTAGACAAGGTGGGTGCGTGCGTTCAGAGTTAATGGAGTATCCCACAGCTCCTTATCTAAGTTTATTCAGCACTAGATCTCAGAAAATGCACCCCCTAGACCAGTGATGGAGAACCTTGGCACCCCAGATGTTTTGGAACTACATTTCCCATGGTGCTCAACTACACGGCAGAGTGCATGAGCATCATGGGAAATGTAGTTTCCAAAAGATCTGGGGTGCCAAGGTTCGTCATCACTGCCCTGGTGTCAGATCACCTGAGGCCAGGTGACAGATGCACCCCGTTGGGGTCAGGATTGCACCGCTAAGGTAGTCCACCCTACGGCTGAGCAGGTGTTCACCAGAGCTTCTAGTGGTGAGGATGGGCTGCGCTGCAACTGGCTCCAGGTCGCGGCCCCCGGGGTCTCCCAGCTCACGCTCATGGTAGGCTACAGAAGGATGAAGAGGAAGCAGCATCCCTGGACAACAAGGGATAGTAAGGAGATAAGCCAAAAGTTGGGGGCGACGAGCAGATAAGGATAAACAGAGAACACCCCAAAGGTCAGGGTCACAAGCAGACAGGGATAGTGGAGAACACGCCAAAGGTCAGGGTCACAAGCAGACAAGGATATTCGGGAACACGCCAAAGGTCAGGGTCACAAGCAGGCAGAAATAGTCGAGAACACGCCAAAGGTCAGGGTCACAAGCAGACAGGGATAGTCGGGAACACGCCAAAGGTCAGGGTCACAAGCAGACAGGGATAGTCGAGAACACGCCAAAGGTCAGGGTCACAAGCAGACAGGGATAGTCGAGAACACGCCAAAGGTCAGGGTCACAAGCAGACAGGGATAGTCGAGAACACGCCAAAGGTCAGGGTCACAAGCAGACAGGGATAGTCGAGAACACGCCAAAGGTCAGGGTCACAAGCAGACAGGGATAGTCGAGAACACGCCAAAGGTCAGGGTCACAAGCAGACAAGGATAGTCGGGAACACACCAAAGGTCAGGGTCACAAGCAGGCAGGCATAGTCGAGAACACGCCAAAGGTCAGGGTCACAAGCAGACAGGCATAGTCGAGAACACGCCAAAGGTCAGGGTCACAAGCAGACAGGCATAGTCGGGAACACGCCAAAGGTCAGGGTCACAAGCAGGCAGAAATAGTCGAGAACACGCCAAAGGTCAGACTCACAAGCAGGCAGGGATAGTCGAGAACACGTCAAAGGTCAGGGTCACGAGCAGGCAGGGCTAGTCGAGAACACGCCAAAGGTCAGGGTCACGAGCAGGCAGGGATAGTCGAGAACACGCCAAAGGTCGGGGTCACAAGCAGACAGGGATAGTCGTGAACACGCCAAAGGTCAGGGTCACAAGCAGACAGGCATAGTCGAGAACACGCCAAAGGTCAGGGTCACAAACAGGCAGGGATGGTCGAGAACACGCCAAGATCGGTAACAGAGACAAACATAGAGCACAAGGCAAGCAGGAAACAGGAAGCCAAATGCAGAATATTGCACGGCAAGGCTTGGAGAACACAGTGGTAAATAGTGGATCCTGTTGAGGCGAGGGTGGAGCCACGCTGAGGGAAGATTACTTACCCATGCAGGTGTGAGAGTACAAGCCCTAAGGCTGATACACAGACCAGGTAAGAGACAGACAGGTCATGACACCTGAACGGTTCATTCCGCCGGAACGGTTTGCGGTGTGCCTGGCTGCCTCTGCCCTAATTCGGGAGAGGAACCCGCGGCATGCTGCGGCCCCTGCAGGGGTGAGCACAAGATAGGTCTGATGGATGTTTATCAATTGGTGACAACATTTTTTTAAATGTATTTTTTGCTTATTCCTTTACAGCCGAGGTTGGGGGCTTTGCTTGGATGACCACCCCAGTAAGGAGTTACTTAATTTCCCTGCTGTTCCTCCGGGAGTTCTGTATGATGTTGGACATCAATGCCGCCTTCAGTATGGATCAGCTTCCACCTTTTGCCAGGACATTGATGTAAGATTCTGATTATCACTTGGTTGAGAGATGATATATAGTGTGTATATATATATATACAGAGGCGTTGCTAGGGGGGTGCGGTCCGCACAGGGTGACACCCGCTAGAGGGGTGACACCATCCCGTTGTTTTTTTTTTTTTTTTAGCTGACATGCCCAGCCTGCCCTGTGCAATCCCAGCCTGCCCTGTGCCACCCCAGCCTGCCCTGTACCACCCCAGCCTGCCCGTACCACCCCAGCCTGCCCTGTACCACCCTAAACAGCCCTATACCACCCCAGCCTGCCCTGTACCCCCCCAAACAGCCCTGTACCACCCCAAACAGCCCTGTACCACCCCAAACAGCCCTGTAGTACCCCAGCCTGCCCTGTACCACCCCAGCCTGCCCTATGCCACCACAGCCTGCCCTGTACCACCCCAGCCTGCCCTGTATCACCCCAAACTTTCCCATGCCACCCCAACTTGCCCTGTGCCACCCTAACTTGCCCTGTGCCACCCCAATCTGCCCTATGCCACCATAACTTTCCCTATACCACCCCAACCTTCCCAATGCCACCCTAACTTGCCCTGTACCACCCCAACCTTTCCCATGCCATCCCAACTTGCCCTATGCCACCCTAACTTGCACTATACCACCCCAACCTGCCCTGTGCCACCCCAACCTGCCCTATGCAACCCTAACTTGCCCTATACCACCCCAAACTACCCTATATCACCCCAAACTACCCTATATCACCCTAACATGCCCTATACCACCTTAACCTGTCCTATACCACCCCACTACACCAACCTGCCACTATACCACTCTATACTACCCTAACCTGCCACTATACTGTCCTATACTATCATTTACAGGGGCTGGTTTGGGGTGCGCCCCGTGCCCGTGCGCTGCCTGCTTGGTGCTGGGCAGCCTAGACAGAGGGGGGGGTGACACCATGTTTTACCGCACCGGGTGACACCAACCCTAGTGACGCCACTGTATATATATACACAGTGGAACCTCGGATTGCGAGTGACGCGGTTAACGAGCGTTTCGCAATACGAGCGCTGTATTTTTAAAAATCCTGACTCGGTTTGCGAGTGTTGTCTCGCAAGACGAGCAGGATTCAATCCACAGCAGTGTGCAGTACCGCGTTTGGCCTGAGGTGGGGGGGAGGGGCGCCAGAGCCGAGCGGAGCCTTTCGGGAGCCGTTCAGAAATGCTTGGAAAACTTCAGAAATACTCAGTTCCCTAACCTTTCCGAGTTCAGCCGAGCTGTCCTCGGGCCTTTCTGAGTGTTTCCAAGGCTCTCTGGCACCCCCCCAACCTCTGGCCACATGCGGTATTGCATGCCATTGAAGTCAATGCAGAAATTTCCATTGACTTCTATGGGGAAACTCGCTTTGATATGCGAGTGCTTTGGATTACGAGCGTTCTCCTGGAACGGATTATTCTCATCATCCAAGGTTCCACTGTATACAGTACTGGAATATATATATTTTTTTAAACCAGGGTTTAGTGTCACTTTCAAAATTTTAAATATTGGTCTGTATGAGTTTAATGTCCGTACAGCTACACTACATGTACTGACAGTTTAACCACTTCAATACCGGCCCATAGTCATGTGACGTCTACAGAGGGGATCTCCCATCCTGGGTGGACGTCATATGACGTCCTGGGCTTTGCGGGGGGATATCTGAATGATGAGTGCAGCTAGAGGCATCATTCAGATATCATTCGTTAGTGCCGGCGATTCTGTGCAACATAAGAACGATCATATCGGCGGTTCCACGGCTTGATCGTTCTTATAGGCGGCGGGAGGGGACACCCCCCCCCCTCCCGCCGCCATCCGGTTCTTCTCCCGGCTCTCCCGTGCCATCGGGGGCCCAGAGAAAGAATCGTCCGGCGCAGGCAGGAAGCATAGAGATGGTCACCAGTCATCTCTATGACCGTCGGAGGCCCGGGCGCGATGTGATGACGTCACGTCCGGGTACCTGTAAGTAAACAAAGCCGCGATTGTGGCTAGTAAGCAACAGTAATCATGAGATCGGTGAAATTGTTTTCACCGATCTCATGCTTTCCAGCCTGGAGGAGAGACGTGGGGGGAGGGGAAGGTCTTATTGACCCCCCCGCATCTCTCCATAAAGAGGACCTGTCACACACTATTCCTATTACATTCCTTGTAATAGGAATAAAAGTACAAAAAAAAAAAAAATGTAACAAAATAAATAAATAAGTAAAAAAAACAAAAATAATAATAAAAAAAATTAAAACGCCCCTGTCCCCGGTAGCTCGCGCGCAGAAGCAAACGCACACGTAAGTCCCGCCGACATATGTAAACGCCGTTTAAACCACATATGTGAGGTATCGCCGCGTGCGTTAGAGCGTGTGCAACAATTCTAGCACTAAGGACCAGATTCTCAGAGACTTATGTCGGCGTATCAGTGGATACTCCGTCGTAAGTCCGAATCTGCGCCGTCGTAAATTTAAGCGTATTCTGGAAACCAGATACGCTTAAATTAGGCTAAGATACGAGCGGCGTAAGTCTCCTACGCCGTCGTATCTTAGGGTGCATATTTACGCTGGCCGCTAGGTGGCGCTTCCGTTGAGTTCGGCGTAGAATATGCAAATGACTAGATACGCCGATTCACGAACGTACGTGCGCCCGTCGCAATTAGTTACGCCGTTTACGTTAGAGGTACGCCGGCGTAAAGATAAAGCTGGTCTCTAGGTGGCGCATCCCATGCAAAGTATGGACGTCGGAACAAGCGTATCTTTTTACGTCGTTTGCGTAAGTCGTACGCGAATAGGGCTGGGCGTAAATTACGTTCACGTCACAGGCATTGAGCCGAAGTATCTTTGGGCGTAAATACGACGTGATACTGAGCATGCGCCGTTCGTTCGGCCATGCATCCACATGGGGTCAAGCCTCATTTAAATACAACACGCCCCCTACAGCCTACTTTGAATTACGCGTGCTTACGCCAGCCCATTTACGCTACGCTGCCGTAACTTAGGAGGCAAGTGCTTTGTGAATACAGCACTTGCCTTTCTAAGTTGCGGCAGCGTAGCGTAAATACGGTACGCTACGCCCGCGCAATGTAGATCGGCCGTACGTGAATCTAGGCCTAGATCTTCTCTCTAAATCTAAACTGGTAACCTGTAAAAAAAATTCAAAGCGTCGCCTATGGAGATTTTTAAGTACCGAAGTTTGGCGCCATTCCATGAGTGTGCGCAATTTTAAAGCGTGACATGTTAGGCATCTATTTACTCGGTGTAACATAATCTTTCATATTTTACAAAAAAATTGGGCTAACTTTACTGTTTTATTATTTTTTTAATTCATGAAAAAAAATCTTTCCAAAAAAAAAGGCGTTTGAAAAATTATTGCGCAAATATCGTGCAAGATAAAACGTTGCGATGACCGTCATTTTATTCCCTAGGGTGTCTGCTAAAAATATATATATAATGTTTGGGGGTTCTGAGTAATTTTCTAGCAAAAGAATGATGATTTGTACAGAAAAGTGCCAGAATAGGCCTGGTATTGAGGTGGGTATAAAAGCCCGGTATTGAAGTGGTTAATATTTAGGTTATTCGGTATAATTGGTTCATTGAACTTTTCCAGAACTATTGTTTACTATTCATCCATTTCCATTACAGAACGTCTGTAACTCGCTGTGGTGCTCTGTTGGTACCACGTGTCATTCCAAGCTTGATGCGGCGGTGGATGGAACCACTTGCGGTGAAAACAAGGTAGGTACAAAGCCCAGGATCCCCAAACCTATACACAGCTCTGAGACATACCAATTATTGCTTTTTTAAAAACTTTTAGCTAGATTCAGGTAGCTTTACGCCGGCGTATCAGTAGATACGCCAACGTAACTCTGAATTTACGCCGTCCTAAATTTAAGCGTATTCTGGAAACCAGATACACTTAAATTAGGCTAAGATACGAGCGGCGTAAGTCTCTTACGCTGTCGTATCTTAGGGTGCAATATTTACGCTGGCCGCTAGGTGGCGCTTCCATTGAGTTCGGCGTAGAATATGCAAATGACTAGATACGCCGATTCACAAACGTACGTGTACCTGGCGCATTTTTTTTACGTCGTTTACGTAAGGCTTTTTCCGGCGTAAAGTTAGTCGAACAAATAGCTGGCCTAGTCAATGTTAAGTATGGCCGTCATTCCCGCATCGAAATTTGAAATTTTTACGTTGTTTGCGTAAGTCGTCCGTGAATGGGGCTGGACGTAATTTACGTTCACGTCAAAACCAATACGTCCTTGCGGCGTACTTTGGAGCAATGCACACTGGGATATTTACACGGACGGCGCATGCGCCGTTCGTAAAAAACGTCAATCACGTCGGGTCACCAATCATTTACATAAAACACGCCCCCCTCATCCTCATTTGAATTAGGCGCGCTTACGCCGGCCCCATTTACGCTACGCCGCCGTAAGTTAGGAGGCAAGTGCTTTGTGAATACAGCACTTGCCTCTCTGATTTACGGCGGCGTAGCGTAAATACGATACGCTACGCCGCCTCAAAGATGCGCCCGGCTACCTGAATCTAGCTATTTTAGTCCAAAACTCCACATAAACAAGTATTAAATTATCAATGGAAGTTCAGGGAAGCAGTTGCATTGAAAAACTGTAATGCCGCGTACACACGATCGGAATTTCCGTCAGGAACAGTTCGATGTGAGCTTTTGGTCGGAAATTCCGACCGTGTGTAGGCCCCATCAGACTTTTTCTGTCGGAGTTTCCGACTGTGCCCATTCTCACTGTGCCCATCGCAGCCTTACTGTGCCCATTCTCACTGTGCCCATCGCAGCCTTACTGTGCCCATTCTCACTGTGCCCATTGCAGCCTTACTGTGCCCATTCTCACTGTGCCCATTGCAGCCTGTGGCCCAGATTCTCAAAGGGCTTACGACGGCGCAACGCCATGTACGCCGTCGTAAGTCCTAATCTGGGCCGTCGTATCTATGCGACTGATTCTTAGAATCAGTTACGCATAGATATCCATTAGATCCGACAGGCGTAAGGCTCTTACGCTGTCAGATCTTAAATGCAATTTTTTTTTTTGCCGCTAGGTGTCGCCTCTGTCGTTTTCCCCGTCGAGTATGCAAATTAGCTAGATACGCGAATTCCCGAACGTACGCGCGGTCGACGCAGTGAAGTTACGACGTTTACGTTAGGTTTGCGCGGCGTAAAGTTGCCCCTGCTATATGAGGGGCAACCAATGTTAAGTATGGCCGTCGTTCCCGCGTCGAAATTTAAAAATGTACGTTGTTTGCGTAAGTCGTCCGTGAATGGGGCTGGACGCCATTTACATTCACGTCGAAACCAATGACGTCCTTGCGACATCATTTGGAGCAATGCACCCTGGGATATTTTCCGGATGGCGCATGCGCAGTACGTTCGGCTCGGGAACGCGCTTAATTTAATGCTCCACGCTCCCTAACTGGCTAATTTGAATTAGGCGGGCTTGCACCGGGTGATTTACGCTACGCCGCCGCAACTTTACAGGCAAGTTCTTTGTGAATAAAGCACTTGCCTGTAAAACTTGCGGCGGCGTAACGTAAATGAGATACGTTACGCCCGCAGAGTTTTACGCCCAGATATGAGAATCTGGGCCTCAGTGTACCTGTATTCTTGACAGGCTGCGGGCATCCATTTTTCAAAAGTCGTGGCTTCCTCCTGGTCCGTGATAGGCGTTTGACACTGTGTTCTGCTACCGCCTATCACGGAGTTCCTCTCATCCTCGGACTCAGTTTCCCAGCAGACACTGTGTTCAGTGTTCCGCCAATCACGGACCTTCTTTCATCCTCGGACAAGAGGACGTCCGTGATAGGCGGAATACTGAACACAGTGGGGTAGATTCAAAGAGCAATTGCGCCTGTGTAACCATAGTTACGCAGCGCAATTGCTTACTTGCGCCGGCGTTACGAATGCTCCTGATTCAGGAACCTCGTTACGCCGACGGCAGCCTAAGATATGACTAGCATAAGGCTCTTATGCCAGTCATATCGTAGGCTGCATTCTTACGTTGGCCGCTAGGGGGCGTTCCCGTTGTGGTCAGCGTATAGTATGCAAATAGCATACTAACGCCGATTCACAACCCTACGCGAGCCCTGCGTACGCAGTTTACGTCGTTTGCATACGTCGGGTTTCGCGTAAGGCTGCTCCTGCTAATAGCAGGGGCAGCCAATGTTACGTATACCCGTCGTTCCCACGTCGCGAAATTTGAAATTTACGTTGTTTGTGTAAGTGAATCGTGAATGGCGCTGGACGCCATTCACGTTCACTTTGACGCAAATGACGTCCTTGCGACGTCATTTACCGCAATGCACGTCGGGAAAGTTTCCCGACGGAGCAAGCACACTACGCTCGGCGCGGGAACGCGCCTAATTTAAATGATCCACGCCCCCTACGGGATCATTTAAATTGCGCGCTCTTACGCCGGGCATTTTGCCGGAGCGCCCACGCAATTTACGGAGCTACTGCTCCGTGAATCAAGGGTAGCGCAGATAATTTGCGGGGGTGCAGGGAAAAAACGGTGCCCTGCGCCTACGTAAAAACTGCGCAAATCTACCTGAATCTACCCCAGTGTCTGCTGGGAAAGTCCGAGGATGAGAGGACCTCCGTGATGGGCGGTAGCGGAACACAGTGTCAAATGGATGACCGCGACCCGACAGGTACACTGACTCGAGTATAAGCTGAGGGGACTATTTTCAGCCCTAAAAAAAAAAGGAAAAGTGAAAACCTTTTTTAACTTTTATTTCTACATACTGTCATTAGTCAGTGTCCCTGATCACCATCACATCAGTTATATGATGATGCTGCATTGCACTGGTGACAGTATGTACAAAAAATACTGTGAAAGAAAAAAAAAATATTCTTAATTTTCCAAAAAAATTGAGACAAAAAATTGCAACTTAAAAAAACTCACCATGCCTCTTACTAAATACCTTGGACTGTCTACTTTCCAAAAAAGGGTTAATTTGGGGGGTATTTGTACTGTCCTGCCATTTTTGTGCCTCAAGAAATGAGATAGATCGGCTGTCATTAAATTTACACTGATTTGGGTTATTTTCACCCCTAAAATTGCATATGGTAAAAATGTCATATGGTTACAGTGTTGTATGACTGCGTAATTGTCATCCAAAGTGTGACAGCGCTGAAAGCTGAAAATTGTCCCGGGCAGAAAGGGGGTGAAAAGTGCCCGGTATTGAAGTGCCTAATTTAGTGTAAAGTACCGTATATACTCGAGTAAAGGCCGACCCGAGTATAAGCCGAGGCATCTAATTTTACCACAAAAAAATGGGAAAACGTATTGACTCGAGTATAAGCCTAGGGTGTCCATCTGCATACCTCACTGTGCCCATGCCTCACTGTGCCCATGCCTCACTGTGCCCATGCCTCACTGTGTCCATGCCTCACTGTGTCCATCTGCATGCCTCACTGTTCCCATGCCTCACTATGCCCATGCCTCACTGTGTCCAGGGCCGTCTTTACCATAGGACAAACAGGGGAAGCTGCCCAGGGCCCTGTCACTGTTGGGGGCCCAAAGCAACCCCCTTTGAAAAAAAAAAAAAAATAAAAAAAAAAAATTAGGGGTCCGGAGGCCCCCAGGGCAATCCCCCTTTTTTTATTTATTTTTAAATAAAAAAATATATATATATTTTTAATATATTTTTATTTTTTATTAAAGGGCCAATTTTTTTTTTAGGGGTCCCCAGGGGCCTGGAGGCCCCCAGGGCCCCAGGTGGCAACCCTCCTTTTTTTATTTATTTTTAAATTAAAAAAATATTTTTTTAATATATTTTTATTTTATTTTTTATTAAAGGGCCAATTTTTTTTTTTTTAGAGGTCTGGAGGTCCCCAGGGGCCCGTAGTTCCCTAGGGCCCTGGATGACAACCCCCCTTTTTTTAATAAAAAAAAAACTTTTTTTATATATTTCTTTATTTCTTTTATTTTTTATATATACGAAGGCATGGTAGCCCATTCAAATCAAACGAGGGCCGCCAAAACACATACATGTGAACCAGCCAGGCCCAAAATAAGCTGGAGGGGGGCCCAAAAAAAAATGTTTGCCCAGGGCCCAAATCATATTAAAGACGGCCCTGAACAGTCATGCCTCACTGTGCCCATGCCTCACTGTGCCCATGCCTCACTGTGTCCATGACTAGACTGACGTTTAATATGGGAGTCTATGGAAGGGGTGCCCGGGTTTGAAAAATCGGTGATCCCCAGCCTACGGTCCCCCAGACAACAAACTTTACACACTTATAGAGGAGAATTTGGGCTACGTGTGTGCCAAGTTCCGGGTCCAGAGGAACTACAACCGGCCGGTACTGGGTGCCCAAAGTCCCCAAAGAAATGACCATTTAACATGGGAGTCTATGGAAGGGGTGCCCGGCTTTGAAAAACCGGTGCTCCCCGGCCATAGGTCCCGCGGACAACAAACTTTGCACACTTTGTAGAGGAAGAGTGGGGCTACATGTCCAGGGAACCTACGGCCGGCCGGTACCGGGTCCGCAAAGTCCAGGAGATCAAGCGCAAGGTGACTCGGGTATAAGCTGAGGGGGGCATTTTCAGCACAAAATATTGTGCTGAAAAACTCGGCTTATACTCGAGTAAATACGGTAATAGTTTTCACCTGTTGTGACATCATTGGTGTAATTTTTGTGTGGTTGCCTTGCAGTGGTGTTTTGGTGGTGACTGTGTGCCTGTCGGTCATCGTCCCGCGGCGGTGGATGGGTTTTGGGGTTCCTGGAGCTCGTGGTCTTCATGTACTCGTACCTGCGGAGCCGGAATTCAGAGCGCGGAGCGGCACTGCAGCAACCCAACGTATGTATTCTCCTTTAGCGTCTGGAATCAGTATTGGCTTCTCTGCTATTATTATTTTCTTGTGCTTAATCAATATTTGCATAATGTATTGATTGTTTTAAAGAATCTGATCTAGTGGTCATCGGTTATTGTTCATGGGCTGGATTGTTCATTTATGTTTTCTTGGAAATCCTAGAGATGAGATCGCTGGTCTGTCCAGTTCTGCTATCCCTTGCCAATGAGTCTTGTTTCCTCATGTGGAGCCTAAGGGGCAGATTCACAGAGATGTGCACGGGCGCAGCGTATGGGAGATACGCTACGCCGCTGTAACTTACATTTTTAAACTTTGAATCCTCAAAGAATTTGCGCCCTAAGTTACGGCGGCGTAGTCTATCTCTCGCGGCGTAAGAGCGCCTAATTCAAATCGGCGAGTAGGGGGCGTGTTTAATTTAAATGAAGCGCGTCCACGCGCCGAATGAACTGCGCAAGCGCCGTCCCTAAATTTCCCGCCGTGCATTGCGCTAAATGACGTCGCAAGGACGTCATTTTTTAAACTTAAACGATTCACGGACGACTTACGCAAAAAAAAGAACAAATTCAAATTTCGACGCGGGAACGACGGCCATACTTAACATGGCAAATCTAACTATACGCCGCAAAAAAGCAGCTTTAACTATACGCCAGAAAAAGCCGACTAGAGACGACGTAAGAGAATGCGATGGCCGCGCGTACGTTCGTGGATCGTCGGAAATAGCTAATTTGCATACTCGACGCGGAAAACGACGCAAACTCCACCCAGAGTACGCCGAAGTATTGCATCTAAGATCCGAAGGCGTACGCCTGTCGGATCAAACCCAGATGCCGTTGTATCTTGGTTTGAGGATTCAAACTAAAGATACGACGCGGGAAATTTGAAAGTACGCCGGCGTATCACTAGATACACCGGCGTACTCTCTCTGTGGATCTGCCCCTAAGTTGGCTAAAGTTTTCCAGAATATAAGAATATGAGGGCTGTGTCAAAAGTAATGCATAACTTTTTTTATTAACTGACAAAGGTTGGTAAAAATTTTGCATTGGTAGGGTAACTCTTTCTCTACAGCAGGGGTGTGAAATTCCATTTCATTGTAGGTTGCATCAGCAGTATGGTTTCCCTCAATGGGCTAGTTGTATCTGGGGTGTGCTATGTACAGAGTGCAGGGTTCAGTAGTGCACTACTTACAGAGTGCAGAGTTCAGTAGTGCACTACTTACAGAGTGCAGGGTTTGGGTGTGCACTACGTAAAGAGTGCAGGGTTCAGGAGTGCACTACGTAAAGAGTGCAGGGTTCAGGAGTGCACTACGTACAGAGTGCAGAATTCAGGAGTGCATTACATACAGAGTGGTGATTTCAGGTGTGCATTCTGTACACAGTGCAGGGTTCAGGATTGCACTACGTACAGAGTTTAGGAGTGCATTACATACAGAGTTCAGAGTGGGAGAGCAGATATAGTGACTGCAGGCTCCCAGGGAGACCAGATATAGTAAATGCAGAGTCCTGGGGAGAGCAGATATAGTAAATGCCAGTGGCGGCTGGTGATCAAAAGTTTTGGGGGGCGCAAACGAAAAAAAAAAACAATTGCAGCCTTACTGTGCCCATCAAATGCAGCCACTGTGCCATCAATTGTCACCACTATGCCATGCCATCAAACGCAGCCACTTTGCAATCAATTGTCACCACTGTGCCATGTCATCAAACGCAGCCACTGTGCCATGCCATCAAACGCAACCACTGTGCCCATCAATTGTCGCCACTGTGCCAATTGTCACCACTGTGCCCTTTAATTGTCGCCACTGTGCCAATTGATGCCACTGTGCCCTTTAATTGTCGCCACTGTGCCAATTGATGCCACTGTGCCCTTTAATTGTCACCACTGTGCCCATTGCGGACACTGTGCCCATTGCGGACACTGTGCCCATTGATGTCACTGTGCCCTTTAATTGTCGCCACTGTGCCCATTGATGCCACTGTGCCAATTGTCACTACTGTGCCCTTTAATTGTCACCACTGTACCCATTGTCGCCACTGTGCTCATTGATGTCACTGTGCCCTTTAATTGTCGCCACTGTGCCCATTGTCACCACTGTGCCCATTGATGCCACTGTGCCAATTGTCGCCACTGTGCCCTTTAATTGTCGCCACTGTGCCCATTGTCACCGCTGTTCCCTGTAAAATGCAAAATGCAACCCTCGCCCCCCCGGGACTTACCTTTCTGGGGGTCAGCCATCCTCCTTCCACGTCCCTCGATGTCTTCTCCTGCCCTCAATGGCGCTTCAGCCAATCAGGTTACCGGTAACCAGAACCAGTGAACCTGATTGGCTGAGACGCCTGTCAGTCTTATCCAAGGGACGCACCGCCGGTACATCCCAAGGATAAGCATCAGGAAGCCGACTATAGCCGCTGGCTCTGATAGGCACTTCCACACAGCCAACCAGCTGCCGTTATTCAGGTGACCGGTGCTCATCATCCGGCCCATTGATGTAACAGTTGCAGCCAGGCGATGCCATGCTCTCAGCGCCCCCTCTCCACTCGCCCCCAGCAAATTTTCACTCGCTAACTGCGAGCAGGCGAGTGAAAATTTTGAGGGCTGGTGTAGAGGATATATATACGTCCCATGTGTTGTACATTGTAAGCTGGGGAATAGGTAGCAGGTACAAAAGCTCCCTGGGACGAGCAGGCACAGATACCAAGTCCATAATATAAGTTACACACAGTGGGGTAGTTATTGGTGCTATAAGTCTTATTCTGGTGCGAACCAAACTGGGGGGGGGGTGTTCGGCTCATCCCGAGTGCTGAGATTTACAACCACTTTACTTTCTTTTATTATTATCATTTCATTATTATGTTGCACTACTGGGGCTGTTATATAAAACTGAAGGAACAGAAAAGCAGAGGAGTTATCTATAGACGCCAGTAAGACGCCAAATATCTGTCTTGCCGCAGAATGGAAAAAAACAAGAAGCTGTTTTGTTTTTGTAACTGGACAACAGATTTCTGGAGCTGTGATTTGGTATTTGATGCTGATGTCAGCATGTGGCTCTTCAGGAAAAATCCCCCTTTCTTTAGCTTTGTCCCGATGGCGAGTGCCAAGTCTGGCTGCATCCAGCCAATGGTGCCAATTATGTGTAACCCAAGACTGCGCTCCGCTCCGCACACGCCTCTCCGCTCCGCACACGCCTCTCCGCTCCGCACACGCCTCTCAGCTGCGCCGTATTTTTATGGCGGAATGCCGTCAGCTGAAAAAACTGGAAACTCCTTGAGTGGCTCTCATTCTTTTTAATGCGTCCGTCGAGGACTCGGTCCAAACAAAACCGATATTTCAGTTTTTTTGTAGAAGCTGCAGAAGGGTTCAACTTAACCACTTCCCACCCGGGCCGATTCCGGCACTTCTCTCCGACATGGAAAAATCATCGGGCCAGATTCACAGAAAAAGTACGCCGGTGTATCTGCTGATACGCCGGCGTACTTTCAAATTTGCCGCGTCGTATCTTTAGTTTGAATTCTCAAACAAAGATACGACGGCTTCTGCCTTCGATCCGGCAGGTGTGCGGCTTCGTACGCCTTCGGATCGTAGGTGTAATACTTTGGCGCCCGCTGGGTGGATTTCGCGTCGCTTTCCGCGTCGGGTATGCTAATTAGCTGTTTACGGCGATCCACAAAGTTACGCGCGGCCGTCGCATTCTCTTACGTCGTCGCTAGTCGGCTTTTCCCGGCGTAAAGTTACGACTGCTATTTTGTGGCTTATATTTAGACTAGCCATGTTAAAGTGTGGCTGTCGTTCCCGCGTCGATTTTTTTTTTTTTTTTGCGTAAGTCGTCCGTGAATAGGAAAGGACGTAACGTACGTCGCCGTTCAAAAAATTACGTCGGTGCGACGTCATTTCACGCAAAGCACGGCGGGAAATTTCAAAACGGAGCACGCGCCTCATTTAAATGATACACGCCCCAATTGAATTAGGCGGGCTTGCGCCGGACGGATTTACGATACGCCACCGCAAGTTTACAGGCAAGTGCTTTGTGAATCAAGCACTTGCCTGTAAAACTTGCGGCGGTGTAACGTAAATGCTATACGTTACGCCGCCGCAATTGTACATGAATCTGGCCCATCATTTTTTTCTAGAAAATTACTTTTTTTTAAGCAAAGACTCTAGGGAATGAAATGGCGGTCGTTGCAACTTTTTACATCGTCACAGTATTTGCGTAGCGATTTTTCAAACGTGTCTTTTTTGGGGGAAATTAATAAAAAAAAAAAACAGAACAGTAAAGTTAGCACAAAATTAGCTCTCATCTGACTTTTTCCGACAGGAAAACCGGTCGTGTGTACAGGGGCATTAGAGTTACAGAGGAGGTCTAGCGCTAGAATTATTGCTTTTGCTCTAACACATGCGGCGATTACATGCCGGCGCACCTGTGGGGGCGCGCAGCGTGGCAATCGGTGATGCGGTGGGTCAGTCTGACACCCTGCATCTCCGATCTCGGTAAAGAGCCTCTGGCGGAGGCTCTTTACCACGTGATCAGCCGTGTCCAATCACGGCTGATCACGATGTAAACAGGAAGAGCCATTAATCGGCTCTTCCTCACTCGCGTCTGACAGGTGCGAGTAGAGGAGAGCCGATCGGCGGCTCTCCTGACAGGGGGTGTTCGCGCTGATTGTTTATCAGCGCAGCCCCCCCTCGGATGCCAACACTGGACCACCAGGGAGTGCCCCTCGGTTGCCAAATGGAGCAAAAAAAAAAAACCAATAAAACAAAAAAATAAATAAACACAATCGATGCCAATCAGTGCCCACAAATGGGCACTGACTGGCAACATGGGCACTGACTGTAATGATGCCCAGCAATGCCATCAGATCCACCCCTCAGTGTCCATCAGTGCCACCCAGTGTCCATCAGTGCCACCTCTTAGTGCCTATCTATGCCCAGTGCCCACCTATCAGTGCCCGTCTGTGCCACCCATAAGTACCCATCAGTGCCACCCATAAGTGCCACCCATGAGTGCCCATCAGTGCCGCCAAAGAGTGCCCAGTGCCGCCTATGAGTGCCCATCAGTGCCGCCTATGAGTGCCCATCAATGCAGCATACCAGCTCCGCCTATCGGTGCCCATAATTGAAGAATAAAACTTACTTTTTTACAAAAAAAAAAATAACAGAAAAAAATATAAACTTATAGCCAGATTCACGTAGACGTGCCTAACGTTAGGCGGGCGTAGCGTATCTCATATACGCTACACCGCCGTAAGTTAGAGAGGCAAGTGCTGTATTCACAAAGCACTTGCGTCCTAAGTTACGGCGGCGTAGCGTAAATGTGCCGGCATAAGCGCGCCTAATTCAAATTGGGAAGAGGTGGGCGTGTTTTATGATAATAAGGCATGACCCCACGTAATTGACGTTTTGAACGTACGGCGCAAGCGCCGTCCGTGGACATAACCCAGTGCGCGTGCTCCAAATTACTCCGCAAAGACTCATTGGTTTCGACGTGAACGTAAATTATGGCCAGCCCCATTCACGGACGACTTACGCAAACAACGTAAAAATTGTAAAATTCGACGCGGTTCCCGACGTCCATACTTAACATTGGCTGCGCCATCTTTATGGTAGTTTATCTTTACGCCTGAAAACGCCTTACGTAAACGGCGTATCTTCACTGCGACGGGCAAGCGTACGTTCGTGAATAGGCGTATCTCGCTGATTTACGCATTCTAGGCGTAAATCAGCGTACACGCCCCCTAGCGGCTAGCGTAAATAGACAGCTGAGATACGACGGCGCAGGCGGTCGTATCTTAGCAACATTTAAGCGTATCTCAATTTGAGAATACGCTTAAATATACGACGGCGCAGATTCTGAGTTACGACGGCGTATCTCTACCTGAATCTGGCTATAAATTTTTTTTTAAAATTTTGATCGCTTTTTTAGTTGTTGCGCAAAAAATAAAAACCGCAGAGGTGATCCAATACCACCAAAAGAAAGCTCTATTTGTAGGGAACAAAATGATAAAAATTCCATTTGGGTACAGCACGACCGCGTAATTGTCATTCAAATTGCAACAGCGTTGAAAGCTGAAAATTGGCCTGGGCAGGAAGGTGCTTAAAGGCCCGGTATGGAAGTGGTTAAAGACAAAAAAATATTTTTAATCCCCCGGCGTTTCACGTCCCGCGGTCTCGTGATTTTATGCGGTGACGGAACTCGCGGTTTATTTCGTATGCCCTTATCAGCTACTGTAAAAGAAACCTTATCTTTATTATAATATTACGTTCTATAACGAATCATCCGTACATACAAAGCGCCGAACCCTACGGCACGGCGGTGACCCCTTTTCACTTGTCTGTTCTTCGCATTTTTTTTTTTTTTTCATCGGCGGGGAGCACACGGGTGTTTTTCACATAAAGGAAAACAATCCATCACTTGGAAAGCTTTCTTAGAGATCCGTGGGATTGTCACATACCAAATATTTGCGAGGATGCCAGAGGAATGGTTTTGGCGCTCTTAGATCAAGAGGAAAGAGTGCAAATACTGGTGGTGTGTAAAAATGTCACGGAGAGTAAGAATTGTTCAAGCATAGGAGAGAGAAATGGGGGAGCATTCACGTCGAGTCATGCTGGAAATATATACTAGAGATCTAAAACAAACCGCTTCTTTCTGAAGTCAAGAAGTTTAAGAATGTAGCGAGAATGGCATAAAAATAGATAAAAAGTAGCTCTGTGTATAATACTGATTGATAGAAATACGACCCAAACTGCAAGTCTGTGTGATGGAGACGCCGAGCCCAATAAACCCCCGGACCATATTGCTGGTCAAAGACCAGAGCACTTTTTGCGATTCGGCACTGCGTCGCTTTAACTGACAATTGCGCGGTCGTGCGACGTGGCTCCCAAACAAAATTGGCGTCCTTTTTTTCCCACAAATAGAGCTTTCTTTTGGTGGTTTTTGATCACCTCTGCGGTTTTTATTTTTTTGCGCTATAAACAAAAATAAAGCGACAATTTTGAAAAAAGTTTGGGAGTTAACCACAAGGGGGCGATAAAGGAGTTAAGTGTGACCTCATGTGTGTTTCTAACTGTTGGGGGGTGTGGCTGTAGGTGTGCCGTCATTGATTGTGGTTCCCTATATTAGGGAACACACGATCGATGACGGCGGCACAGTGAAGAACGGGGAAGCTCTGTTTACACCCAGCTCTTCCCGTTCTTCAGCTCCGGGGACTGATCACGGGACTCCCGCGGCGATCGGGTCCGCGGGTCCCACGGCCGCGGTCACGGAACTTCGGACCCCCGCGACCCACGGCTGGGCACTTAAAGAGGACGTACCTGTACGTGCTTGTGCCCAGCCGTGCCATTCTGCCGACGTATATGTGCAGGAGGTGGTCCTTAAGTGGTTAAATAGGCAACGTTGCACCCAAATTAATTTTATATGATTACTTTTTAAACAGATAGAGCAGTTGTCTCCAACCTGTCATCTGCTGGCCAGATGGGGCCCTTTGCTTTCCTTTATCCACTTTTTATCCCATCAGTAGGAGGCACTATTCTTCCTACTAACACTGACAGTGGGGCATATATAAGATAAGAGAGATCACTTCTTTATTGTCATTGCAACGAATCACAATGAGATTTCCTCATATGAAACTGTAATTCCATAATTGCTCCCACTGACACCAATGATGGGGCACTATTCCTCCCACTGACACCAATGATGGGACACTATTCCTCCCACTGACACCAATGATGGGGCACTATTCCTCCCACTGACACCAATGATGGGACACTATTCCTCCCACTGATACCAATGATGGGACACTATTCCTTCCACTGACACCAATGATGGGTCACTATTCCTCCCACTGACACCAATGATGGGACACTATTTCTCCCACTGACACCAATGATGGGACACTATTCCTCCCACTGACACCAATGATGGGACACTATTCATCCCACTGACACCAATGATGGGACACTATTCCTCCCACTGACACCAATGATGAGACACTATTCCTCCCACTGACACCAATGATGGGACACTATTCCTCCCACTGACACCAATGATGGGACACTATTCCTCCCACTGACACCAATGATGAGACACTATTCCTCCCACTGACACCAATGATGGGACACTATTCCTCCCACTGACACCAATGATGGGACACTATTTCTCCCACTGATACCAATGATAGGGCACTATTCCTTCCACTAACACCAATGATGGGACACTATTCCTCCCATTGACACCAATGATGGGACACTATTTCTTCCACTGATACCAATGATGGGACACTATTCCTCCCACTGATACCAATGATGGGACACTATTCCTTCCACTAACACCAATGATGGGACACTATTCCTCCCACTGATACCAATGATGGGTCACTATTCCTCCCACTGACGCCAATGATGGGACACTATTCCTCCCACTGATGCCAATGATGGGACACTATTCCTCCCACTGACACCAATGATGGGACACTATTCCTCCCACTGATACCAATGATGGGAAACTATTCCTCCCATTGACACCAATGATGGGACACTATTCCTCCCACTGATACCAATGATGGGACACTATTCCTCCCACTGATACCAGCGGGAGAGGGGCCCCCCTCCCGCCGCTCTCCTGTGCCCTTTGACGCATACCTCTTAAAGGGACTTTTTTTTGTCATTTTAGTGTAACTATGAGACGCGACGTCTTTTTGACCCCCGGATCTCATATTTAAGAGGACCTGTCATGCTTTTTTATATTACAAGGGATGTTTACATTCCTTGTTATAGGAATAAAAGTCACCCAAATTATTATTATTTTTTTTAAAACAGTGTAAAAATAAATAAATCTAAGTAAAATAAATAAGACGAGCTTGTGTGCAGAAGCGAACGCAAAAGTAAGTAGCACCCGCATATGTAAACTGTGTTCAAACCACACATGTGAGGTATCGCCGCGATTGGTAGAGCGAGAGCAATAATTCTAGCCCTAGACCTCCTTTGTAACTCAAAAGATGCAACCTGTAGAATTTTTTAAACGTCGCCTATGGAGATTTTAATGGTAAAAGTTTGTCGCCATTCCACGAGCGGGCGCAATTTTGAAGCGTGACATGTTGGGTATCAATTTACTCGGCGTAACATTATCTTTCACAATATAAAAAAAAATCGGGCTAACTTTACTGTTGTCTTATTTATAATTCAAAAAAGTTATTTTTTTTTCCAAAAAAAGTGCGCTTGTAAGACCACTGTGCAAATGCAGTGTGACGAAAAGTATTGCAACTACCGCCATTTTATTCTCTAGGGTGTTAGAAAAAAAATTATAATGTTTGGGGGTTATAAGTAATTTTAAGTAAAAAAAAAAAAAATGTTTTAACTTGTAAACAACATATTTAAAAAAGAGGCTCGTTCCTTACGTGGTTCAAGGTCATGTGTGTGTTTAAAGGCAGGCGTCCCAATACTTTTGGTAATATAGCGTGGGCCAGATCCTCAGACGAATTACGCCGGCGTATCTATGGATACGCCACGTAATTTTAAAGTTCCCGCGCCGTATCTCTGTATCCACAAAACAAGATACGACGGAATCTGGGCTCGATCCGACAGGCGTACATCTTAGTACGCCGTCAGATCGTAGGTGCATATTTACGCTGGCCGCTAGGTGGCGTTTCAGTCGAAATTCCGCGTCGAGTATGCAAATTAGCTAGATACGGCGATCCACGAACGTACGTCCGGCCAGCGCATTTTTATACGTTGTTTGCGTTCGGCTTTTTCCGGCGTATAGTTACCCCTGCTATATGAGGCGTATCCTATGTTATGTATGGCCGTCGTTCCCGCGTCGAATTTTGAAAATGTCACGTCGTTTGCGTAAGTCGTTCGCAAATAGGGCTTTGCGTAGAATGACGTCACCGTCGTAAACATTGGCTTGTTCCGGTTTAATTTCGAGCATGCGCACTGGGATACCCCCACGGACGGCGCATGCGCAGTTGAAAAAAAACGTCATTTACGTCGGGTCAAGACGTATTTACATAAAACACGCCCCCATCACATCCATTTGAATTGCGCGCCCTTACGCCGCCAAAGATACACTACGCCGCCGTAACTTACGGCGCGCATTCTTTGAGGATACAAAAAAAAAAAGTAAGTTACGGCGGCGTAGTGTATCAGAGATACGCTACGCCGGACGGAAGAATGCGCCAGGGTACGTGGATCTGGCCCTGTATGTTTATGAAGGTCTGGCGTGGATGTGCGTGGATCATACACATACTGATGATGAGCAGACCATCACAGATTTTCTTTTAGCCGCTGTACTGGTCACACCTGGCTGATACCGGTGGATCGGCGGACATAAAAGAAGTCACAGCACCTTTTTGAAGCAATTTATGAGCCTTTGCAGGTGTAGGAAATAATCGGAATGACTCGATTGACTTGCCCTAAAGCCGTTTAAGATAACAAAGAAGAAAAACAGATGTTGGAAGAATATCCACCAAACGTTTAATTCTCACAACAGATGCTCGACTGCCATCCTCTTTTATGGACGGTCATTACCAGGGAATGTCTTCTTCAGCTGGTAGTGAGGTCCCAATAATTACATATTCTCTAAGAAGGGATTGAAATATTACACATCCTTCCTCGGTATCCTGGGGCTGTAGTTAAGCTTCTCATCATATACAATCCAGTATAAGATAAATTGGGCCACACAGACAAAAGCTAAAACATTGTAACATACGTAAAAATAGAATTTTTGTATTCATGGATCATACATACTAAGGGGGGGGGGGGAACAACTGGGGGGACCAGTAGTGGAGAAGGATCTGGGGGGATCCGTAGTGGAGAAGGATCTGGGGGGATCCATAGTGGAGAAGGATCTGGGGGAGATCCGCAGTGAAGGATCTGGGGGGGATCCATAGTGGAGAAGGATCTGGGGGGATCCGTAGTGGAGAAGGATCTGGGGGGATCCGTAGTGGAGAAGGACCTGGGGGGGATCCGTAGTGGAGAAGGAGCTGGGGGATCCGTAGTGGAGAAGGACCTGGGGGGGATTCGTAGTGGAGAAGGATCTAGGGGGATCCGTAGTGGAGAAGGATCTGGGGGGATCTGTAGTGGAGAAGGATCTGGGGGATCCGTAGTGGAGAAGGATCTGGGGGGGATCCGTAGTGGTGAAGGATCTGGGGGGGATCCGTAGTGGAGAAGGATCTGGGGGGATCCGTAGTGGAGAAGGATCTGGGGGGATCCGTAGTGGAGAAGGATCTGGGGGGATCCGTAGTGGAGAAGGATCTGGGGGGGATCCGTAGTGGAGAAGGACCTGGGGGGGATCCATAGTGGAGAAGGACCTGGGGGGGATCCGTAGTGGAGAAGGATCTGAGGGGGATCCGTAGTGGAGAAGGAGCTGGGGGATCCATAGTGGAGAAGGATCTGGGGCGGATCAGTAGTGGAGAAGGATCTGGGGGGATCCGTAGTGGAGAAGGATCTGGGGGGATCCGTAGTGGAGAAGGATCTGGGGGGATCCGTAGTGGAGAAGGATCTGGGGGGATCCGTAGTGGAGAAGGATCTGGGGGTTTTGGTAGATCATAAGCTCAATAATAACATGCAATGCCAAGCTGCGGTCTCCAGAGCGAGGAAAGTCCTTGAGAGAGAGAGAGAGAGAGAGAGAGAGAGAGAGAGAGAGAGAGAGAGAGAGAGAGAGAGAGCGAGAGAGAGAGAGAGAGATCATCTGTACAAATCATTAGTAAGACCTCATCTGGAATATGCGGTTCAGTTTTGGGCTCCAGTTCTCAGAAAGGATATCAGGGAACTGGAGAAAGTGCAGAGAAGGGCAACCAAACTGATAAGAGGCATGGAGGAGCTCAGCTATGAGGAGAGATTAGAGGAACTGAATTTATTCTCTCCTGAGAAGAGGAGATTAAGGGGGGATATGATCAACATGTACAAATATATAAGGGGGGATATGATCCACATGTACAAATATATAAGAGGTCCATACAGTGGACTTGGTGTTGAGTTATTCACTTTATGGTCATCACTGAGGACAAGGGGGCGCTCTTTACGTCTTGAGGAAAAGAGATTTCACCTCCAAATACGGAAAGGTTTCTTCACAGTAAGAGGTGTGAAAATGTGGAACAGACTCCCTCCAGAGGTGGTTCTGGCCAGATCAGTAGATTGCTATAAGAAAGGCCTGGATACTTTCCTAAATGTACAGAATATAACTGAGTACTAAGATTTGTAAGTAAAGTTGATCCGGGAAAATCCGATTGCCTCTCGGGGGATCAGGAAGGAATTTTTTCCCTGCTGTAGAAAATTGGATCTCATGCTCTGTTGTTTTTTTTTGCCTTCCTCTGGATCAACTGTGGGTATAGAATTGTGTATATGGTATTGTATGATATTATTTTTTATTTATTTTTATGGTTGAACTGGATGGACTTGTGTCTTTTTTCAACCTAACTATGGGCCATATTCTCAGAAGAGTTACGACAGTGTATCTCAGGAAACACCGTCGTATCTCTGTTTTTTGGCCCTCGTATCTATGTGAGTGATTCCTAGAATAATTTTCGCATAGATACGCTGTAGATCCGACAGGTGTAAGTGACTTACACTGTCGGATCTTAAATGTAATTCGCCGCCGGCCGCTAGGTGGCGTTTACGTTCAGGTCTCATTTGTTTATGCAAATGAGCCTGATACGCCGATTCCTGAACGGAACCGCGTCGCGTAACCGTCGCTTACGTCGTTTGCGTAAGCGTAAGGTTACCCCTGCTATATGAGGGGTAACCTTACGCCAGTCCCACATATGCCATGTTAAGTATGGCGTCGGGTCCGCGTCGTCTTTTCCCGTCGGGTACGTCGTTTTCGTAAGTTGTTCTTGAATACGACTTTACGTCAATGACGCACACGTCGGCGTCATTGACGTTTTCCGTAGAGAACTGGAGCATGCGCACTGGGCTATTTTAAGCCCGGCGCATGCGCAGTTCGATCGGCACGGAGGCGCGCTTAATTTAAATACAAGCCGCCCCCTTTGAACTACGCGGGGATACGCCGGGCCTTTTACACTACGCCACCGCAAACTACGGAGCAAGTGCTTGAGGAATACGGCCTTTGCTCCAGTAAGTTGCGGCGGCATAGTGTAAATAGCTTACGCGATGCCGCCGCAAATTCTTGGAGAATCTGGCCCTATGTAACTATATAACTGTAAAATCATTTTCTTGAAGTCCAATCCCCCAGGGGCATCCTGGCCTGGCTGGTGGCTGCTTTAGGGCAGTGGAGTCCTATAGCCTGGGCTTTTTCCCGTGTCTCCATGCCACACTGTCCTGTCAGCAGCGGGGAGTATACAGTTAGGTTCATAAATATTGGGACATCTACACAATTCTAAACTTTTTTGGCTCTATACACCACCACAATGGATTTGAAATGAAATGAACAAGATGCGCTTTAACTGCAGACTTTCAGCTTTAATTTGAGGGAATTTACATCCAAATCAGGTGAACGGTGTCGGAATTACAACAGTTTGTATATGTGCCTGCCACTTTTTAAGGGACCAAAAGTAATGGGACAATTGGCTGCTCAGCTGTTCCATGGCCAGGTGTGCGTTATTCCCTCATTATCCCATTTACAAGGAGCAGAGTTCATTTCAAGTGTGCTATTTGCATTTGGAATCTGTTGCTGTCAACTCTCAATATGAGATCCAAAGAGCTGTCACTATCAGTGAAGCAAGCCATCATTAGGCTGAAAAAAAAAAACCATCAGAGAGATAGCAAAAACATTAGGTGTGGCCAAATCAATGCTGTACCTTTACTGCTTCTCGTGGCCATGACCAGTGTCATATTAACCATGCTGCATCTCAGACTTCTCCATGCCTTCTACTGGCATCAAGGCTGTGGCCCTGACTCTCGGCTTTCCTTTTAGGGGAGCCACATGGGAGACCCCCTGCACAAAAGTCATGATCAAAGTGTTGGAAGCCATTGGTCTCTGGAACAGAATAGCAAATACACCGATCTGGTCCTTGATACGCGTTTCCCCGAAAATAAGACCTACCCCAAAAGTAAGCCCTACTGTGATTTTCGGAGAAGGCTGCAATATAAGCCCTACCCCAACATTAAGCCCTAGCTTGGAAAGGTTGTGTGGTCTAGAATGCATATGTTTCTGTGGTGAATACCTTTGTTGCGGCACTGCTCAGCTGATCCCAACTGCTCTCCTCCTGTTCTGTCAGCGGAGGATCTCGGTCCCCTCCCTCTGTAGTGCTCGGAGCAGGAAAAGACCATTCAGGCAGTACATGGAAGCGCCAAGCGGCGCTCAGCTGATTCCCTGCTGCTCTCCTTCTGCCAGCTGTCAGCAGGGGGTCTCGGCCCCCCTCTCTCTGTAGTGCTTGGAGCAGGAAAAGACCATTCAGGCAGTACATGGAAGCGCCGAGCAGCGCTCAGCTGATTCCCTGCTGCTCTCCTTCTGCCAGCTGTCAGCAGGGGATCTCGGCCCCCCTCCCTCTGTAGTGCTCGGAGCAGGAAAAGACCATTCAGGCAGTACATGGAAGCGCCAAGCGGTGCTCAGCTGATTCCCTGCTGCTCTCCTTCTGCCAGCTGTCAGCGGTGGATATCGGCCCCCCTCCCTCTGCTGTGCTTAGAGCATGGAAGACCGATCAGGCGGGTCATGGAAGCACTGAGGAAGGCGCTGTAGGAAGGTACGGTGCACATTGTATAGGGGCTGTAATACAGTGCATTTTATGGTTTTACAGGCACTTTTAACTCTGTTCCAGGGGATGGAGAGAGAAGACAGCACACGACAAGCCCTACCCCAAAAATAAGCCCTACTAGGTCTTTTGTTGAAAAAAATTATGTAAGACCCAGGCTTATTTTCGAGGAAACACGGTAGTACTAAGAGCAAAACATTGGTACAGACCAAACTGTAGGAAAGAAAGGGTCCATCCCATGGAGAAACTCCCTGGGACTCTTACCAAGTGTAGTATGGCTTCCCTGAGCAACAATACCAACACTTAGAGCCATACAGGTACCTTGGTCACCCTAACCCATTCACCAAGAAATATATCAAGTCAGATATTGATTGGAGGGCCGGCCATCGTATTGCACGATGGTCACTTTCACTCCTCCCATCTTCCTTCTCCCCATTATTTTACCCCGTGTGTGTCACTTTTATGTCTTTTTTTGTTGGTCGTTACACGTTTTTGTCACAGTGTGATCAGTAGGGTGTAGGTTAAGGTGACCAGATTTTTTAAATGAAATCCAGGGACATATTTTTTTTTTTTTACTAGTAATGGCGGCAATCAGCGACTCTATGTCCGTCGCCGCCCGCCTCACAGCCTGTCAAGTCTCGCTCTCCGGGCCCTGGCTACTACTGGATGGGGTGCGGAGGAAGATTCCTCCACCAGGGAAGGCAAGGAGGTAGGCAGGCAGGCGGCTGGCCGGGACTTGAGCCAAGGCAGAAGAACAGAAGTGGAGCAGAATGGGCATGCACCCTAAACTGAAGAAATATTCCCTCCACTCCGACCAGGACATTATCATCAGAAAGAGGCACAGATAATGGAAAAAAATACCCCCCCCCCCCCCCAAAGCTAGTAGAAGCGGCGGAGTGGAGGTGTGTATTTCAGAATTTCTTTTTTATTCTGCACTGAATGTCTTTGAAATTGCCCCAGCCCCTGTTCAAATCCAATCCGGGGACAAAACCAGGGACAGACTTGGTCCGGGGACAGTGTCCTCAATCCGGGGACTGTCCCCTGAAACCGGGGATGTCTGGTCACCCTAGTGTAGGTCCTCGGGCCTGCCCTGAACGTCTTGGGAGGGGGTGGACATGGCCTTCTGGCTTCGTCTGCTCTCATGGGGTCTCCCTTCGGGGGAGCCCCACCAAGTACTTGGGTGGGTCTGTTTCGGTAGACCCTCCAGAGAACGTGGTCCGTCTGGTTTCCGCTAGATGGACCATGTGAAGTACCTCAGTCCCCGTCTGGAGCCTAACGCCCCGGGGGGGATCAGGGTAAGGTCCTTCCTTGTGGAGGACAAGTGTAACACCCGTTGCACGTTTTGTGTCACTCTCTGGGCTGGATTCATGTAGCTCTGCGGATCTTTAGATCCGCTAGATCTACCTGGTTTACGATCCGCCGGTGCAATTTAGCGAGGCAAGTGCATGATTCATAAAGCACTTACCTCGCAAACTGCACCGTTGGATCGTAACTCCCCCCGGCGGAATGCAAATTCCGCGGCTAGGGGGAGTGTACAATTTAAATCAGGCGCGTTCCTGCGCCGATTTAACTGCGCATGCGCCGCCGCGAAAAAGCCCAGTGCGCATGCTCCAAATGACGTCGCTAGGACGTCATTGTTTGCAGCGGGTACGTCGATTGCGGCCATCGGTATTCCCGATCGCGTTACGCAAACGACGTAAAAAATTAAAAATTTGGCGCGGGAACGTCGGCCATACTTAACATTAGCTACCCCTCATAGAAGCAGGGGTAGCCATCCGCCGGAAAAAGCCGAACGCAGAGGACGTAGAAAACGAGCGACGGGCGGGCATACGGACGTGAATCGGCGGTTTTCCTCATTTGCATATGCGACGGGTAAAAAAAACAACGACACCTAGCGGCCGGCGGGAGATTACAGCCTAAGATTCGACTGGTGTAAGTCACTTACACCAGTCGGATCTAAGGGAGATCTATGCGGAACTGATTCTTATGAATCAGTCGCATAGCTCCGACCGTGGGATCTCAGAGATCCGACCGTCGGGTCTCACAGATACGACGGCGGATCAGGAGATCCGCCGGCGTATCTATTGATGAATCTGGCCCTCTATGTGTGTGCACTTTTTTTGGCACCGGGTGGAGTTTTTGGTTGTGTTTCACATGCCATTGGCTTTTCAAATAAAAATAAAAAAATCAAGTCAGATATTGATTGTCCAGAAACATGGCAGGAGGTGTCGGTGACGCTGATCAATTTTTGTAATCCAGTCGCCATGGCGTCTTGAAGTCTGGGACATGTGGTAGCTGTTCAAGTTACATTGCCGGAGGTGTGAATTGTCAAGATGTTAAAATGGCATTCATTATATGTGGGTGACAGATGACTTTGAAAGCCCCCATTATAAAATATGTACCCTGGCGAGTCGTCAAAAATTCAAACCTTCATACACTATAACTTGGAGAAACGGGAACCTTCAGAAACATCCAGTGAAGTCACTTTTGTAGGAGTATCGTCCTTAATGTGGGGTTCCGGGCATCATTTTTTATTTTTTTTTGCAAGCTAAAATTAATCACATTAACCGCTTAACGCCCGCCGCATGTATATGTACGTCCACAGAATGGCACGTACAGGCATATGGGCGTACATGTAAGTCCCTGCCTTTCCGCGGGTCGGGGACCCCCCCCCCCCCCCTGGTACATGCGGCGGTCGGAAATCGTCGGGGAGCGATCCGGGATGAGGGAGCGGCTATTCATTTCTAGCTGCCCCCTCGCGATCGCTCCCGGAGCTGAAGAACGGGGAGAGCCGTATGTAAACACGGCTTCCCCGTGCTTCACTGTGGCGGCTGCATCGATCGTGTCATCCCTTTTATAGGGAGACTCGATCGATGACGTCAGACCTACAGCCACACCCCCCTACAGTTGTAAACACACACTAGGTGAAACATAACTCCTACAGCGCCCCCTGTGGTTAACTCCCAAACTGCAACTGTCAGTTAATAAACAATGCAATTTAAATGACAATGGTCCCAAAAATGTGTAAAAATTTGCCGAAGTGTCCGCCATAATGTCACAGTCACGAAAAAAAAACGCTGATCGCCGCCATTAGTAGTAAAAAAAATAATAAAAATGCAATAAAACTATCCCCTATTTTGTAAACGCTATAAATTTTGCTCAAACCAATCGATAAACGCTTATTGCGATTTTTTTTAACCAAAAATAGGTAGAAAAATACGTATCGGCCTAAACTGAGGAAAAAAAAATTGTATATATGTTTTTGGGGGATATTTATTATAGCAAAAAGTAAAAAATATTGATTTTTTTTCAAAATTGTCGCTCTATTTTTGTTTATAGCGCAAAAAATAAAAACCGCAGAGGTGATCAAATACCACCAAAAGAAAGCTCTATTTGTGGGGAAAAAAGGACGCCGATTTTGTTTGGGAGCCACGTCGCACGAGCGCGCAATTGTCTGTTAAAGCGACCTGGGCATTTAGCTGCCTAAAGGTCCGGGGCTTAAGTGGTTAAATGGTCCCTAAAACATATTGATAGCTCTCCAATCGTTCCAGAAATCATTGCAAACACTTGCCGTATATCCTCCAGCTCATGTTGTGGACGTATCCATCATATGTGTGGGTGTGTGAAGCACAGTTCCTTTTACTTCCTGGTTTTCAGGGAGCGGTGCATGCTGGGACATTTTTTTATTTTTTTTTTAGGCACAGTAATGCCCAGAGGCTCCTGGGAAATGAGTGTCCTCATTTCCCAGGAGGCAATGGGGTCTTAGGACAGGAAGTTAAACCACCTAGGACCAGGAACTAGGCAGATTACGAAATGTGATACTTATGTACATGGGAGGAGCCTGTGATACTTATGTACATGGGAGGAGTCTGTGATACTTGTGTACATGGGAGGAGCCTGTGATACTCATGTACATGGGAGGAGTCTGTGATACTTATGTACATCGGAGGAGTCTGTGATACTTATGTACATGGGGGGAGTCTGTGATACTTATGTACATGGGAGGAGCCTGTGATACTTATGTACATGGGAGGAGCCTGTGATACTTATGTACATGGGAGGAGCCTGTGATACTTATGTACATGGGAGGAGCCTGTGATACTTATGTACATGGGAGGAGCCTGTGATACTTATGTACATGGGAGGAGCCTGTGATACTTATGTACATGGGAGGAGCCTGTGATACTTATGTACATGGGAGGAGCCTGTGATACTTATGTACATGGGAGGAGCCTGTGATACTTATGTACATGGGAGGAGCCTGTGATACTTATGTACATGAGAGGAGCCTGTGATACTTATGTACATGGGAGGAGCCTGTGATTCTTATGTACATGGGAGGAGCCTGTGATACTTATGTACGTGGGAGGAGCCTGTGATTCTTATGTACATGGGAGGAGCCTGTGATACTTATGTACATGGGAGGAGCCTGTGATACTTATGTACATGGGAGGAGCCTGTGATACTTATGTACATGAGAGGAGCCTGTGATACTTATGTACATGGGAGGAGCCTGTGATTCTTATGTACATGGGAGGAGCCTGTGATACTTATGTACGTGGGAGGAGCCTGTGATTCTTATGTACATGGGAGGAGCCTGTGATACTTATGTACATGGGAGGAGCCTGTGATACTTATGTACGTGGGAGGAGCCTGTGATACTTATGTACGTGGGAGGAGTCTGTGATACTTATGTACGTGGGAGGAGTCTGTGATACTTATGTACGTGGGAGGAGCTTTTGATACTTATATACATGGGAGGAGTCTGTGATACTTCTGTACATGGGAGGAGCCTGTGATACTTATATACATGGGAGGAGCCTGTAATACTCATGTATATGGGAGGAGTCTGTGATAATTATGTACATGGGAGGAGCCTGTGATACTTATGTACATGGGAGGAGCCTGTGATACTTATATACATGGGAGGAGCCTGTAATACTCATGTATATGGGAGGAGTCTGTGATAATTATGTACATGGGAGGAGCCTGTGATACTTATGTACATGGGAGGAGCCTGTGATACTTATATACATGGGAGGAGCCTGTAATACTAATGTACATGGGAGGAGTCTGTGATACTTATGTACATGGGATTTTTTTCATTTTTTATTTTTAATAAATGTGCAAAGATTTCAAACAAACTTCTTTCACATTGTCATTATGGGGGATTGTTTGTAGAATTTTGAGGCAAATAATGAACTAAATCCATTGTGGAATAACAAAATGTGGAAAAGCGTGGTGAATCCTTTCCGGATGCTCTGTATAGTCTATCTTTTTGCTTTTATAAGTCATTTGAGGGTAAAAAAAAAACAAAAAACGTATATATCTTCCATTCTATACATAGAGGAAAGTTCTCCCAGAGGAAGCGGTTTTCGAGTTATCAGGTCTTTCTCAGATTGCCGGAAATAAACGTCTCCGGACTCGATGGTCAGAAATGTAATTGAACTTCTTATTGGATAGATGATGATGTAGATCCCTCCGGACATCTGCACACAATTACCGAGAGGTGGGATAGTGATGGAGGCTTTGTGTCCCCCCCCCCCCCCCCCCCGGCAGCCGTTCCCAGGATATTCAATGAAAATAAAGCCTCCATGTGACTCACTGACATTCATTCATCAGCAGTCCCTCTGCTCAGCATTAGTCCCTGATAAGGTTCTGCTTGTTTATTTATTCTCACAATGCCTAACGAATGAAGGCCGGACATTGAAGTCCTAGGTATGCGTAGAAACGTTGGTTGTCTGCTTTATAAATGTTTCCCGTCTGTGAAAGGTCATTCATCAGAACAATGATGTATCAGGTATTTGGGGGGGGGGGGGGCTCTTTGGGTTCCTTAGTCATTTTGGGGCTCCAGGTTGAGGATCTCCCTACTCCCAGTTCTGCCTTAATTCTATTTACCATGCTGTGTTCTTTACAATACAACAGGAAGAGTAAAGCCCAGGGTTGGATTTGTAGCCTCTGTGCCCATCAAAGGCAGCCACTGTGCCCAACAATTGCCGCCACTGTGCCCATCAAACACAGCCACTGTGCCATCAAACGCATCCACTGTGCCATCAAACGCAGCCACTGTGCCATCAAACGCAGCCACTGTACCCATAAATTGCTGCTACTGTGGCCATCTGCTGCCAGTGTGCCCATCAGTTGCAGCTGCTGTGCCCCATCAATTGCTGCCAGTGTGCCCATCAATTGCTGCTAATGTGCCCCATCAATTGCTGCTACTGTGCCCCACCAATTGCTGCCAGTGTGCCCATCAATTGCAGCCACTGTGCCCATCAAAGGCAGCCACTGTGCTCATCAAAGGCAGCCACTGTACCCATCAAATGCTGCCACTGTGCCATCAAACGCAGCCACTGTACCCATAAATTGCTGCCACTGTGCCATCAAACGCAGCCACTGTACCCATAAATTGCTGCCACAGTGCCCATAAAATGCAGCCACTGTGCCCATCAAACGTAGCCACAGTACCCATCAATTGCTGCTACTGTGCCCCATCAATTGCTGCTACTGTGCCCCATCAATTGCAGCCACTGTGCCCATCAATTGCAGCCACTGTGCCCATCAAAGGCAGCCACTGTGCCCATCAAAGGCAGCCACTGTGCCCACCAAATGCTGCCACTGTGCCATCAAACGCAGCCACTGTACTCATAAATTGCTGCCACTGTGCCCATCAAACGCAGCCACTGTGCCCATCAATTGCCGCCACTGTGCCCATCAAGCGCAGCCACTGTGCCCATAAATTTGCCACTACTGTGACCATCAAACGCAGCCACTGTACCCATAAATTGCCGCCACTGTGCCCATCAAACGCAACTACAGTTCCCATCAATTGCTGCTACTGTGCCCATCATTTGCTGCCAGTGTGCCCATCAATTGCCGCTACTGTGCCCCCATCAAATGCTGCCTGGCACTTACCTGTCTCAGAGCTGGTCAGCAGCTGTGTCTTGCATGTCCTCCATGTCTTCTTCCGTTCTCTCTCAGGCATCCAATCACAGCACCTGATGTTTCAGCCAGTCAGGTGACAGGTAACAAACCCGGCAAACCTGATTGGCTGAGAGGCGGATTCAGTGTTGGCAAAACAAATTCCTTCACTTTGCTAACACACAGCTGAGGGAACCGCAAACTCACAACATGGCGCCCGCTGTTCACCTTTTTGGGCGCCTATTCGAGCTTATGGCTCTAATCAGGGGCTTTCAAAAAAACACCCTCACCGCTGTAATTCAGGTGCCCGGCGCCCTAAAAGGGGCCGGGCACCTGAAAAGGGGGTGTCAGCGGCGACATTAGATAAATTCATGCAATGCATGAATCTATCTATGGTAATGAAATGGTGCCAGGATAAAAGGATATTGTTTGGCGTAAAAAGTTATGTACAGTGGCCAATGGAAGCTGGATTGCCGGGGAAGCCGATCCCGGGGCATAGCATTGCTTGAATGACACAATCAGAGGCGGCTCTAGGCTTTGTGAGGCCCCTGTGAATGCGAGGCCTTAGGCGACCGCCTAATTTGCCTAATTAAAGAGCCGCCTCTGGACACAATCCACATTCATGAGAAGTTCTTTTTGTCACCCAGTTGCTGGCGGTGACATGGCCTTCCTCCGGCTGGAGAAGCTCCTTCGCTATCATGTGTTATAATTACATCCGTTCTGCTTGCTGTCACATTTACACTCGGCTCTATAATTCGATTACAACGCGTCTGGCGATCGCTCCGAGTTCTGTCCTGAAAGCGGCGATTGTTCTGTGGAATGTGGGCTTCAGAGGAGCATCACTGCGGCAATTAGTGGAGGAGGGGAATGTGAGAGGCTCTGTGATTATCCCGATGGAGAAGTGAGGGGCTGGATGGGGATCAAAGGGACGCCGATCTGCTTCTCCGTGTCATCTATACACAGCGAGCGCCGGCGAGCGCAGCCCAGTGTACCAACAACGCACTTTTCCAAACGTGATGATAGGAAAAAAATTAACCGGTGTCTTCAATCTTTGTGCATTTTATTGTGTATAAATATAAATATATATATACAGTATCTCACAAAAGTAAGTACACCCCCCTCACATTTTTGTAACTATCTTCTTCTATCATGTGACAACACTGAAGAAATGACACTTTGGGCCAGATTCACGTAGAATCCCGGCGGCGTAACGTATTGCATTTACGTTACACCGCTGCAAGTTTTATGGGCAAGTGCTTGATTCACAAAGCACTTGCCTATAAACTTGCGGCGGCGTAGTGTAAATCCGTCCGACGCAAGCCCGCCTAATTCAAATGGGGCGTGTATCATTTAAATATCATTTAAATGTACTGCGCATGCGCTGTCCCTAAAATTTCCCGACGTGCATTGCGCTAAATGACGTCGCAAGGACGTCATTGGTTTCGACGTTAACGTAAATGGCGTCCAGCGCCATTCACGGACGACTTACGCAAACGACGTGAAATTTAAAATTTCGACGCGGGAAACGACGGCCATACTTAACATTGGCTAGACCACCTAGGGCCTAGCTTTATCTTTACGCCGCGTATCTCTACGGAAACGGCGTACATTTACACACTGACGGGCAACGCGTACGTTCGTGAATCGGCGTAACGACTCATTTGCATATTCTATGCCGGCCGCAATGGAATCGCCACCTAGCGCCCGGCCTGGAATTGCAGCCTAAGATCCGACGGTGTAAGTCACTTACACCGGTCGGATATTAGGGAGATCTATGCGTAACTGATTCTATGAATCAGGCGCATAGATACGACCGGCCGGACTCAGAGATACGCCGTCGTATCTTCTTTATGAATCTGGCCCTTTGTATCTACAATGTTGTGTAGTGAGTGTACAGCTTGTATAAGAGCCGGTTCACACCGGGGCGGCACGACTTCGGGGGCGACTCGGCAAGGCGTCCTGAAGACGACTTCAGAGGCGACTTGCAAAATGACCTCTGTATAGAAGTCAATGCAGGTCGCCCCGAGCCGCCCCCGAAGTCGTACAAGAAACTTTTTCTAAGTCGAAGCGACTATTAGAACGGTTCTAATGGGACGCGACTCGTCAGGCGGCTGAGTCGCCTGACGAGTCGCCCCAGCGTGAACCGGCTCTAACAGTGTAAATTTGCCGTCCCCTCAAAATAACTCAACACGCAGCCATTAAGGTCTAAACCGCTGGCGACAAAAGTCAGTACACCCCTAAGTGAAAGTGTCCAAATTGGGCCCAAAGTGTCAATAATTTAATAATTTTGTGTGGCCGCCATTATTTTCCAGCACGGCCTTATCCCTCTTGGGCATGGAGGTCACCAGAGCTTCACAGGTTGTCACTGGAGTCCTCTTCCCCTCCCCCATGATGACATCACAGAGCTGGTGGATGTTGGAGACCTTGCGCTCCTCCACCTTCCGTTTTGAGGATCCCCCACAGATGATCAGTAGGGTTTAGGTCTGGAGACATGCTTGGCCAGTCCATCACCTTTACCCTCAGCTTCTTTAGCAAGGCAGTGGTGGTCATGGAGGGTGTTTGGGGTCGTTATCATGTTGGAATACTACCCTGCGGTCCAGTCTCTTAAGGGAGGGGATGAGGCTCTGCTTCAGTATGTCACAGTACATGTCGGCATTCATGGTTCCCTCAATGATCTGTAGCCCCCCAGTGCCGGCAGCACTCATGAAGCCCCAAACCATGACCCTCCCCCCACCATGCCTGACTGTAGACAAGACAAACTTGTCTCCTCCTCACCTGGCTCCTCCCACACACACCTGACACCATCTGACACCAAATACGTTTATCTTGGTCTCATCAGACCACAGGACGCGGTTCCAGTAATTCATGTCCTTAGTCTGCTTGTCTTCAGCAAACTGTTTGCGGCTCTTTCTTGTGCATCATCTTTAGAAGAGGCTTCCTTCTGGGACTACAGCCATGCAGACCAATTTGATGCAGTGTACGGCGTATGGTCTGAGCACTGACAGGCTGACCCCCCCCCAAACCTTCAACCTCTGCAGCAATGCTGGCAGCACTCATACGTCTATTTCCCAAAGACAACCTCTGGATATGACGCTGAGCATGTGACCTCAACTTCTCTGGTGGACCATGGCGAGGCGGGGGAGGGGAACCCGTTATGTTATACCGCTGGATGGTCTTGGCCACCGGGCTGCAGATCAGTTTCAGGGTCCAAATTTTTTTTTTTATTGCTATCTGGCACCTCTTCTGTTCCCTGGTCCCCTTGTCATACAGGTGGTCACTGGGACAGGATATAAGGACAAATGTCTCTGGTGTGGAATGGTAGATCAATAAAAACTCAACCGAGATTCTACCTCTTCCTGGGGTAGATTCAGGTAGCTGCGCTTTATGTTACGGCGGCGCAGCGTATTGTATTTACGCTACGCCGACGCAACTTACAGGAGCAAGTGCAGTATTCACAAAGCACTTGCTCCGTAAGTTGCGGCGGCGTAGCGTAAATGGGGCCGGCGTAAGCCCGCGTAATTCAAATGTGGAAGGGGGGGGGGGCGTGTTTTATGCTTATATGTGATGACCTGACGTGATTTACGAACGGCGCATGCGCCGTCCGTGTACATATCCCAGTGTGCATTGCTTCAAATTACGTCGCAAGGACGTCATTGGTTTAGACGTGAACGTAAATTACGTCCAGCCCTATTCGCGAACGACTTACGCAAACGACGCAAAAAATTCAAATTCCGAAGCGGGAACGACGTCCATACTTAACATTGGCTGCGCCTCCTAATAGCAGGAGCAACGTTACGCCGAAAAAAGCCTTACGCAAACGACGTAAAAAACTACCGCCGGGCGCACGTACGTTTGTGAATCAGCGTAACTAGGTAATTTGCATACTCTACGCCGAAAACGACGGGAGTGCCACCTAGCGGCCAGCGTGAGAATGCACCCTAAGATACGACGGCGTACGAGACTTGCGCCAGTCGTATCTTATGCTAATGTCGGCGTATCTTGCTTTCTGAATACAGAAAGAAGATACGCCGGCGCAGATTTGAATTTACTAGGTAGATTCGGAAAGAGTTAGGCCGGCTTATCAGTAGATAAGCTGGCCTAACTCTGAATATACGCCGGCGTTTGTTTAAGCGTATGCTCAAACAGAGATACGCTTAAACAAAGCTAAGATAGGACAGCTTGCGCCGTTCTATCTTAGCTTGCAATTTTTCAGCTGGCCGCTAGATGGCGCTTCCATTGCGGCCGGCGTAGATTATGTAAATGAGCGTGTACGCCGATTCCCGAACGTACGCCTAAAGTTATTCCACCTATGAGGTGGAATAACAATGTTAAAGTATGGCCGCCGTTCCCGCCGCGAGGTTCGAAATTTTTACGTCGTTTGCGTAAGTCATCCGCGAATCGGGAGTTACGTCGTTTACGTCTGCGTCGAAATCAATAGGCCCGTACGGCGTACTTAGCCGCAATGCGCCCTGGGAAATGTAGGCGCCCGGCCCATGCGCAGTGTTTAAAAACGTCTAAAAACGTGAGGTCAAGCCTCATTACCATACAACACGCCCCCCTCCAAGCAATTTGAATTAGGCGCCCTTACGCCCGCCGTGTTTACACTACGCCGCCCTAAGTAAGGAGGTAAGTGCTTTCTGAATCATGTACTTTCCTCTCTTACTTAAGGCGGCGTAGTGTAAACACGCTAGGCTACGACGTCCTTAAGTTTAGGCGCCCCTACCTGAATCTACCCAACGCTGCGTATCTGTGGATACGCCGGCGTAAATTCTCTCTGAATCCGGGGGCCCCTATCTCTATTGTTGGCTGCCTTCAACAGTAGATCTCTTTTAGCAACAACTGACCCCCCCAGCAACATAAGACCCCGCTAGAAACAATAGGTCCCCCACCAGCAACAATAGAACCCCCCCTGCAAAAATAGATCCTCAGCAGTGAGTATCAATACCCTGCAGCACACCCCAACATCCCTTGCTATTACGTAGAGTCAGTTCAGGAGGTGCCGGAACTGGGCTCCCCCGCCTTCCCGCTGCATTGGGTGATGTATACTCGCTGTATCTCTTGGGATGTTTTTGAATGAAGAGTATAGAATACAATGTAACAGAATCTTCTTTATAAAGTGATAAATGAAGTAAAACATGATCTATGTAATTCCATTCATCGGACTTGATTGCAGAACTGGCGAGCCTCCCATCGTGATATCCCACACATACATCATCCAATGGCCAGGATCCATTATCTGCCATTACAGGAACGCGGGAGGAGAATCTACAGAACACGATTTTCACAAGAGCGTTCATTTCACATTTTCAACACATAGTAATTCCAAAGGGCAGTGGAAATTAACTATTAATTCCTCGATTAACCACTTCAATACCGGGGGGCACTTACCCCCCCCCCCCCTTCCTGACCAGGCCAATTTTCAGCTTTCTGCGCTGTCGCTGTTTAAATGACAATTGCGCGGTCATGCTACACTGTACCCAAACAGAATTTTTATAATTTTGTTCACACACATAGAGATATGCAGCACTGATGGGCATTGAGGGGTGGCACTGGTGGGCACTGATTGGCACCGATAGGCAGGCCCGTCGGAACAAGGCAGGCAAAACAAGCAACTGCTTGGGGCCCCCGAGCTGGCCTGGGGCCAGCTCTGGACCACCTGCATGTTACACAGACCCCCCTTTAGTGCAGACCCCCCTTCAGAGTAGCCCCCCCGTTCAGTGTCGCCTCCCCCCGTTCAGTGTAGCCTCCCTCGTTCAGTGCAGCCCCCTCCCGTTCAGTGCAGACCCCCCTTCAGTGTATCCACCCCTTCAATGCAGACCCCCCCTGTTCAGTGCAGACCCCCCTTCAGTGTAGCCCCCCCTTCAGAGTAGCCCCCTTCTTCAGTGTCACCTCCCCCCGTTCAGTCTAGCCCCCCTCGTTCAGTGAAGCCCCCCGTTCAGTGCAGCCCCACCTTCAGTGTAGCCCCCCTGTTCAGTGCAGCTCCCCTCTTCAGTAGAGCCCCCCTGTTCAGTGCAGCCCCACCTTCAGTGTAGCCCCCCTCGTTCAGTGCAGCTCCCCTCTTCAGTAGAGCCCCCCTGTTCAGTGCAGCCCCACCTTCAGTGTAGCCCCCCTCGTTCAGTGCAGCTCCCCTCTTCAGTGTAGCCCCCCCGTTCAGTGCAGCCCCCTTCAGTACCTCAGATCAGCGTGGCGGCACATGCACAGCAGGTCCCCTCCCCCTGTCTACACATAAACAGAGAGGAGGGGGATGCGCCTTCACTCGGCTGTGCCTGTGTGACATCCGGGATCGCACAGACAGGCAGCCCGTGGCCGCAAGAGGAGGGGGTGGTAGGTGCAGCGGTGTCACCCTGCACCCCCCCACACACCCCTTCCCCCTCGCCACTGTAGCTAGCTCGCCTCTCCCTGCCTGTGCCAGTGTGCCGCTGCCTAAACCCGCGGCACTGCCACCGCTGGTGTAATACAATCGCGGAGGGGGAGTGCCCCCCTGTGCGGCCGTACAGCTCGCACACCCCAAAGGCCGGCCCTGGCCACGTACACACGACCGTTATGCATGTCATGAAAAAAAACGTGATTTGTCGGGATTCCTCTCAAGCCTGCCTTGCAGGACATGTATTCTTGTATTGTGTGATCATTTATATAATATACCTTTTATTTTGTGTTTGAAGTCCTAGATACGGAGGAAGATATTGCCTAGGGGAGAGGAAGAGGTACCGCGTGTGTAACGTCACCCCTTGTCTGCCGGGCGTTCCTTCATTCCGACAAGCGCAGTGCTCTCAGTTTGATTCCATTCCTTACAAAGGGAAGCTTCATGAATGGAGCCCGGTGTTCCTCGGCAGTAAGTATAGGAATAAGTGTAGCAATAGGTTACTAAAGTGAATGATCTGAACCAGAAAAAGTTGTGATTACTCTATTCAAATGGAAAACTGGATAAATAATTTGCAAAGGCTAGGAAATACAATGCAATAAATTAAAAAATGGTCACCTTTAGGTAGATTTAGGTAGAGTTAGGCCAGCTTATCAGTAGATTATCAGTAGATAAGTCGACCTAACTCAGAATCTACGCCGCCGTATGTTTAAGCGTATGCTCAAACAGAGATACGCTTAAACATATCTAAGATACGACGGCTTGCGCCGTCCTATCTTAGGTTGCAATATTTTGGATGGCCGCTAGGTGGCGCTTCCATTGCGGTCGGCGTAGAATATGTAAATGAGTTGATACGCCGATTCACGAACGTACGCCCGGCCTGCCGCAGTCGATTTACGCCGTTTCCGTAAGGCATTAGCAGGCGCCCGGCACATGCGCTGTTAAGAAAATAACGTAAAAAACGTGAGGTCAAGCCTCGTTACCATCAAACACGCCCCCCTCCAACACATTTGAATTTAGCGCCCTTACGCCCGCCCGCTTTAGGCTACGCCGCCGTATATTAGCAGGCAAGTACATTGAGAATCATTACTAGCCTAGCTAATTTTCGGCGGCGTAGCCTAAACAGGCTAAGCTACGCCGCCGCAAGTTTAGGCAGATGTACTTGAATCTACCTACTTGGGTATAGGTTTTTTATTTTATTTTGGCATCCACTGTTGGCCAGCATAATGTACAGTAAAACCTTGGTTTGAGAGTAACTTGGTTTGAGAGCGTTTTGCAAGACAGGCAAAATGTTTTTAATAAATTGTGACTTGATATACAAGCGATGTCTTGATATAAGAGTAGTGTCATGTCACAACCGACTATAAAAGAGAAGAGAGGAGCCTCTAAGTGTAGCAATATGGTTACATTTAATGAAGGTGCAACTTATTGCTACACTTAGAGGCGCCTCTCTTCTCTTTTATACTCTGGAGCTCCTGATTTTTCTTCTAATCCCCCTGTGGAGGCTTCCATTTGTGGATGGACATTTTATGGTTACACAACATTGCTAGAATCTTTTTATATGGACTATAAACTCAAGGACCTAGGAATAAATGGCTGGGGAACGAATCATTATTTCCTATGGGAATATATGCAGAGGCAGCTCTTTAATTAGGGAAATTAGGCGGACGCCTAAGGCCTCACACTCACAGGGGCCTCGCGGCCTCCTAACTTACCCAATGCATTACCCCAGTTTTGAGGGACAGGGGACCTTAACGTTGCTGTGCTCAGGCAGCGTTATGAGCCCTGACTCAGGAGCAGGACCGCCAGCGTCCCTAACAACCAGTGAATATCGGTGACACCACCGCTTGTGACGTCAATGACACAGCATGCCCTCAGTAAATGACATCACAAGGGGCGGGTTTAGCAGGTGACATCACCAGGTGGCCCCCGCCGCTTAGCTATTAAAGAGCAGGATCTGGGGGCCACCTTGTTAATCACTTGAGGACCTCTTTACGCCGATATACGTCGGCAGAAGGGCACGGCTGGGCACAGGCACGTACAGGTACATCGCCTTTAAGAGCCCAGCTGTGGGTCGCGCACGCACGCTTGCGACCTAGTCCTGAGCTCCGTGACCCGATCACAGCGTAGCAGTGATGGAGGACTGTGTCTGTGTCCCGACTCCCGAAGCAAGCAAACGTTCATTGATGGGCACTGGTAGGCTGCATTGATGGGCGCTGGTGAGGCTGCATTTGATGGCCGCTGGTGAGGCTGCATTTGATGGCCGCTGGTGAGGCTGCATTTGATGGGCGCTTTATTACAAAGGTGGGGTTTACATGGGCAGATAAAAGGGGGAGGGGTCAGCCGGGGGGGGGGGGGGGGGCGGCAAAATGAGGTTTCGCCTAGGGTGTCAAAAATCCTTGCACCAGCCCTGGCTTTACAGCTGCTACAGCTGGACGGGGCACCTAGCAGAACTTAGGATTGGGGCAGCATGCACCCAGCGATGAATGCCCAGAATCAGTGGCGTCGCTAGGGGGTGGCTACTGGGGGCTATAGCCTCGAATCTGGGGCCCATAGCCCCGGGTCACTTCCCGGTGGCAGCAGTGCCGGATTAACAAAGGGACGTATCTGCCGCGTTTGTCTCCCGCGGCATTCTACAGGGGGTGGCGCCGCATGCACACCTGACCCCACATGGGACACTAGCGGTGGGATTGGGCTGCCGATCAGAGGTTTCGGATATACCAGAATTAGAGCCGCCGTTGCGCTAGGGTGACCACATTTCCAAACTGCCATTCAGGGACACCCCCCCCCCCCCCTAAAAAATATATGTTTTTTTACATATTTTTGGGGGGCAGGGGCGTATCATGAAATCAGCGGGCACGTGTGCAAGATCAAAAGAGGGCCCTAGGCCCCATCAAATGCAGCCACTGTTCCCCATCAAATGCCACTACTGTGCCCCATCAAATGCTGCCAGTGTGTCCAGCAATTGTTGCTACTGTGCCCAATCTGATGCTGCCAGTGTGCCCATGAAATGTTGCTACTGTGCCCCATCAGATTCTGCCAGTGTGCCTATCAATTGCCGCTACTGTGCCCATCAGATCAGATGCTGCCAGTGTGCCGATTAATTGTCACTACTGTGCCCCATCAAATGCTGCCAGTGTGCCCATGAATTGTCGCTACTGTGCCCCCATCAGATGCTGCCAGTGTGCCCAGCAATTGCCAACAGTGTGCCCCATCAGATGCTGCCAGTGTGCCGATCAATTGACGCTACTGTGCCCCATCAGATGCTGCCAGTGTGCCCATGATTTGCCACTACTGTGCCCCCATCAGATGCTGGCAGTGTGCCCATGATTTGTCGCTACTGTGCCCCCATCAGATGCTGCCAGTGTGCCCATTAATTGTCGCTACTGTGCCCCATCAGATTCTGCCAGTGTGCCTATCAATTGCCGCTACTGTGCCCATCAGATCAGATGCTGCCAGTGTGCCGATTAGTTGTCACTACGGTGCCCCATCAAATGCTGCCAGTGTGCCCATGAATTGTCGCTACAGTGCCCAATCAAATGCTGCCAGTGTGCCCATGAATTGTCACTACTGTGCCCCATCAGATGCTGCCAGACAGTGTCAATTGCCCCTATTTGCTCACCTTTTAAGATGATGATATGGATGAAGTCTGCATCTGTTGGTGGTGGGGCAGGGCAGTCTTCAGCCAGCGCCGGGCGGTCTTCTCTAACTCAGACAGGAGGGGACTCAGGAGTCTCAGGCGGAGGCAGTAAGTCGGGCCGCTCGGGCGGGAGGAGGAGGAGCCAGGCCTGCAATTTACAACAGTGCACCGAGTTGCCCACTTGCCCTGCGGCAGCGGGAGGTCGCGGGACGGACGGTGGTGGCCTGCGCTGGGCTGGGCAGTGGGTTGGAGCATGGAGCAGTGGAGGCGGAGCGTGGTGGAAGAGGTCTGCGCCGCGGTAGTGCTGAGCTGCTCTCTCTGTAAAGAACCGCGGCTGAAGGAGGAGAGGAGGAGGAGGTGGGGGTGGAGTCAGAGAGAGAGAGCTGGGCACGGTCACGGTGACGTCACTGGTTGCTACAAGCGGGGCGGCCTTAGCAACCAGTGACTGTAATTACAGTGGCACTGACTGCGGCAGTGAGTGTGGCAGCCGGCAGGCAGTCCAACGTGTTTGATACTTTGATTCCGGGATACTCTATTGTCCCGGATTGAAGGCTACCGGGACACGGGACAACATTTTCAATTACGGGACGATCCCGGGCAAACCGGGACACGTGGTCACCCTACGTTGCGCTGGCTCCGTCACTGCCTATGCAAGAATTCTGTGTTCTGTCAGGGCACTGCCAGGGGGCGGGGAAGGAATATGCTAATGCTGCTAATATATTGAGTGCCGCGGGCGCGAGGGGGGGCAGTGAATATGCACACTGCCGTGGGCGGCAGGCAGCACACTCGGGAGTCGGGACTGACGATCAGGATACCCTAGCACTTTGGCGCCCCCCTCTGCCGCTCCTGGGTGCAGTGCACCCCACGCACCCGCCCAGGATCGGCCCTGTGTCAGGCTCTCCTAGGGTTTGGCTGGATGGACCACCTGTAGCGCTCTGCCTGCAGCCAGCAACACACCAGAGCCGCATGCACCAGAGATAAACACCCAGTGTGCATGGGGATTACTGTTTATGAAAGCGACTTTGCACCTTGCCTCTGCACTGACATTTAATCTAAATTCCTGTTTTCATGCAGTTAATCCATGCGAGCTTCACTGCCAGTCAAACACGGATTACTTTGCAGAGAAGCTGCGGGACGCCGTGATCGATGGGACCCCATGTTTTAAGGGAAACACAAGCCGAGATATGTGCATCAATGGAATATGTAAGGTATGATACATCATGTGATATTGGTCAGATGTCAAGTTTTCAATGCATCCTGCCACCATACTCAATAAAATGTAACAAGGAAAGTACAATGTGGGTGTAGGAGGCTTGCCGCTTTGCCCAATGATACTGTGTTTTCCCAAAAATAAGCCCGGGTCTTATATTAATTATGCCAACAAAAGACACAGTGGGCCAGATTCAGAAAGATCAGCGGATCTTCCTGCTGGCGTAACGTATGTCATTTACGTTACGCCGCCGCAAGCTTTTCAGGCAAGTACTTTAACCGCAAAGCACTTGCCTGTAAAGTTGCGGCGGCGTAGCGTAAATCTCCCGGCGGAATTCAAATTTGGCGGGTAGCGGGCGTGTATCATTTAAATGTGCCGCATGTGCCGGCTGCGACTGAATCCCAGTGCGCATTCTCCAAATGACGTCGGTAAATCGCCATGCTTTCGACGTGAACGGAAATTACGTCCAGCCGTATTCGCGAACGACTTACGCAAACTACGTAAAATTTCAAAACTCGGCGCGGGAACGACGGCCATACTTAACATTAGCTACGCCTCATATAGCAGGGGTAATATATACGCTGGAAAAAGGCGAACGCAAACGATGTAAAAAAAAAGCACCGGGCGGTCGTTCGTTTCTGAATCGGCGTAAATCCTAATTTGCATATTCCTCGCGTCAAACATACGGAAGCGCCATCTAGCGGCCAGCCTGAAATTGCAGTCTAAGATCACTTACACTGATTCTATGAATCAGGCGCATAGATACGACGGCCGGACTCAGACATACGACGGCGTATCAGGAGATACGCCGTCGTATCTCTTTTCTGAATCCGGCCCAGTAGGGCTTATTTTCGGGGTAGGTCTTGCCATGTAATGTGCGGTCTTCTCTCCCCCTCCCCCCCCCCTGCCTGTCAGGAATCCCCAGTGTGAACCGAGTTAAAATGTTTGTAAAATCCTACAATCCACTCTATTACAGTATTATATAATGTACAATGTGTGTGTTCCTGTAATATAATTGTGCCAAATACATTTGTTATAGCGCCGCTCTGCGCTTCTGTGACCCGCCGGAGCTCTCTTCCCCACATTTATATTACAGAAACACACATATTGTACATTATATACTACTGTAATAGAGTGGATTTTAGGATTTTACAAGTATTTTTAACTAGGGCTTATTTTCGGGGTAGGGCTTATATTGCAACCCTCCTGTAAAAAAAACGCTAGGTCTTATTTTCAGTGTAGGTCTTATTTTTGGCCAAACAGGGTATTTGTGCAGTCAAAAGCTAAGAAGCGGCCTCAGCCTACAAGTCTCCGCTAAGCCATGCCCGCTGACGCATTTTGCCCCCCCCCCTGGGGCGAAGCGTGTCAGACCCCTCTTCACTCATCAACTGGCTCCAAAAAGCAGTCGAGGGATTTCTTTTAGGTCCCTTTTCACACTTGTTCAACTTGTCCCACGATTTGGGACTGCAAAGTAGCATGACAAGTCGTTCCCCCCATGATTTCCAATGGCAACCATTCATATTAGTACGACTTCAAAGTAGTCCCTGCACTACTTTTGGTCCAACTTTGATGCGAGCTACACAGTCAATCCCTGAAATCGCGGCAAAATTTGCGGCCGCGAATCGGGGGGGAAAAATTGTGGCTGCGATTCACGGCAAAATCGCGCAACTTTGAAGTCGCAGTAGTGTGAAAGGTGCCTTCGAGTTTTTTTTTGGGGGTTGGACACTTGAGAAGGTGACGGAGCATGGGATACCCCAAAACTGAAGAAACTTGAAGAATCCTTGGCTATCTTACTGAACCGTACCAATAAAAAGTCCCACAGAATCTCTATGCTGCTGGTGACTAGTAATCCTCCCAGGGACTGAAAAGCTACACACAGTCACTGACTCTCAGCACTGGGGTCATTTCCTACCATGTCCACCTGGCTCTTCTCGGTGAGGGAGATGTAGACTCCAGGGATGGTACAAGGGGTGGGCAGGAGGAACGGCTGCCCCTGGCGCAATGGTTTATTGCAGGGATGGCGGGGCACCCTGACCCTAACCCTAAGGGAAAGGGGGGCACAGTTTGTCATCTTTGCCCTGGGCACTGGATGATCTTGTCCCGCCACTGGTAGATTCATACCACCATAAGACAGCTGGACCCACCAACTTCCTCCTGGTAATTTCCAGTGAGTATCTCCAGACCCCAATTGATTCCAGGATTTATGTTTGGAAATAGGTGCACCAGCTAAGCCTAGCAGGGACCTCAATGTCTTCCTAGGGACACTCCTGCCCCAGGGGCAGAGCCCCCTGTACAGGGGTCTCCTCAGAGGCAGCTCTAGGCTTTGTGAGGCCTTGGGCAAAACTTCTACATGAGGACCCACTCACTCCCATAATGGGAAAAATAATTCAAGCGATAAAAAAAATTGGTGTGCCCATTCATAACTGAAGCACAGTAAACTTGGTTATGAATTAACAGGAGTCTCTGTCTCCTGTTCATTCATCTGCACTGCAGCTGAGGTTACAAAGAAAGGAACTGGGGAATGCGTTTCCTCAATCCATGTATTTGTCTCAATAGTGAGACTTCAAAGAGACCCCTGATATCTCACTAAAGAAACCAAAAGGGGTGCGGAGTGTATGGAGGTGGGTGGTATGTACATGAGAGGGGTGCAGAGTGTATGTAGGTGGATGGTACGTACATGACAGGGGTGCAGAGTGTATGGCGCTGGGTGGTGTGTGCATGAGAGGGGTGCGGTATGTATGGAGGTGGGTGGTATGTACATGAGAGGGGTGCGGTGTGTATGGAGGTGGGTGGTATGTACATGAGAGGGGTGCGGTGTGTATGGAGGTGGGTGGTATGTACATGAGAGGGGTGCGGTGTGTATGGAGGTGGGTGGTATGTACATAAGAGGGGTGCTGAGTGTATAGAGGTGGGTGGTATGTACATGAGAGGGGTGCGGTGTGTATGGAGGTGGGTGGTATGTACAGGAGAGGGGTGCGGAGTGGGGCAGGACCCGGGTCCCCAAACACTTTTTATGACTATAACTTGGAGACACTGCCCCGTAGACATTCCCTCCCATTCTCCCATGCACAAATCAGGTAAATTAGGCGGCCGCGAGGCCATAGGCGACCACCTTTTTTGCCTAATTAGAGAGCCGCCCCTGGGTCTCCTCCAGCAGGACTTGGATCCAGGGACACTGCAGCTTCTGACTCGGGCCTCAGACTATTTAGGTGCTCTCCAACCACCTACTGGGCACACTTCCCCAGGGATTGGCTGGAGTTCTTTAAATATTCAGGCTGCATACTCTGGCCTTTTTCCCACTATTATTATAGACTGCTCTGGAAGACAGGGGAAAATAATCAGAGCAGCAGCCTATGAGACACTGAGCAGCCCTAAATAATCAACCCCCGATCCACTGATTACAATGGCGCCAGCTAAATTTACCTGCCAGCCTACACTACACCTAGAGCAGTGTTTCTCAACTCCAGTCCTCGGGGCGCACCAACAGGTCATGTTTTCAGGCTTTCCATTATTGTGCACAGGTGATTTTATCAGTTTCACTGCCTTAGTAATTACCACAGCAGTTTGATCTGAGGGAAATCCTGAAAACATGACCTGTTGGTGCGCCCCGAGGACTGGAGTTGAGAAACACTGACCTAGAGTGTGCTACACATGCATATGATAGGACTCTGTTAGGAAATACAGAATCAGTAGCGGTCCTCCAATGCCACCCCCCCCAAACTCCATGTCAAAAATACGCCCGCTTCTGGGACCTCTTCTGTGCCCTTCTAAAATAATATCTCTGCGTTCTTTCCGATTGTTTTCGAGCGATAACAAACCATAGTAAATACTATGATCTTTCCACACAGAACATTGGCTGTGACTACGAGATTGACTCCAATGCTGTGGAGGATCGCTGTGGTGTCTGTCTTGGTGACTCTTCTACGTGTCACACTGTTCACAAGACGTTTGACGACAGCGAAGGACTTGGTGAGTTCCAATATATGTTGTGTAAATTAAGGGGGTTTGCTTAATGCCTTGAGACCAGTGCAGCTCGGAAATAAGTTCTGCGCACCATAAGAACGATCATAGCGGCGGTTCCGACGCTTGATCGTTCTTACAGGCTGTGGGTAGGCTGCATTATGGACACGGGTGAGGCTGCATTATGGGCATGGGTGAGGCTGCATTATGGACACGGGTGAGGCTGCATTATGGACACAGGCAGGCTGCATTATGGGCACGGGTGAGGCTGCATTATGGACACGGGTGAGGCTGCATTATGGGCACGGGTGAGGCTGCATTATGGGCACGGGTGAGGCTGCATTATGGGCATGGGTGAGGCTGCATTATGGACATGGGTGAGGCTGCATTATGGACACGGGTGAGGCTGCATTATGGACACGGGTGAGGCTGCATTATGGACACGGGTGAGGCTGCATTATGGACACGGGTGAGGCTGCATTATGGGCATGGGTGAGGCTGCATTATGGGCATGGGTGAGGCTGCAATATGGACACGTGTAGGCTGCAATATGGACACGGGTGAGGCTGCAATATGGACACAGGTGAGGCTGCAATATGGACACGGATGAGGCTGCATTATGGACACAGGCAGGCTGCATTATGGGCACGGGTGAGGCTGCATTATGGGCACAGGTGAGGCTGCATTATGGACACGGGTGAGGCTGTATTATGGACACGGGTGAGGCTGCATTATGGACACGGGTGAGGCTGCATTATGGACACGGGTGAGGCTGCATTATGGACACGGGTGAGGCTGCATTATGGACACGGGTGAGGCTGCATTATGGACACGGGTGAGGCTGCATTATGGACACGGGTGAGGCTGCATTATGGACACGGATGAGGCTGCATTATGGACACGGATGAGGCTGTATTATGGACACGGGTGAGGCTGCAATATGGACATGGGTGAGGCTGCATTATGGACACGGGTGAGGCTGCAATATGGACACGGGTGAGGCTGCATTATGGACACAGGCAGGCTGCATTATGGGCACGGGTGAGGCTGCATTATGGACACGGGTGAGGCTGCATTATGGGCACGGGTGAGGCTGCATTATGGGCACGGGTGAGGCTGCATTATGGGCATGGGTGAGGCTGCATTATGGACACGGGTGAGGCTGCATTATGGACACGGGTGAGGCTGCATTATGGACACAGGCAGGCTGCATTATGGGCATGGGTGAGGCTGCATTATAGACACGTGTAGGCTGCAATATGGACACGGGTGAGGCTGCAATATGGACACAGGTGAGGCTGCAATATGGACACGGATGAGGCTGCATTATGGACACAGGCAGGCTGCATTATGGGCACGGGTGAGGCTGCATTATGGGCACAGGTGAGGCTGCATTATGGACACGGGTGAGGCTGTATTATGGACACGGGTGAGGCGGCATTATGGACATGGGTGAGGCTGCATTATGGACACGGATGAGGCTGCATTATGGACACGGGTGAGGCTGCATTATGGACACGGGTGAGGCTGCAATATGGACACGGATGAGGCTGCATTATGGACACGGGTGAGGCTGCATTATGGACACGGGTGAGGCTGCATTATGGACACGGGTGAGGCTGCATTATGGACACGGGTGAGGCTGCATTATGGGCACGGGTGAGGCTGCATTATGGACACAGACAGGCTGCATTGGTGGACACGGGTGAGGCTGCATTGGTGGACACGGGTGAGGCTGCATTGGTGGACACGGGTGAGGATGCATTGGTGGACACGGGTGAGGATGCATTGGTGGACACGGGTGAGGATGCATTGGTGGACACGGGTGAGGATGCATTGGTGGACACGGGTGAGGATGCATTGATGATCACGGATAAAGTTGCTTATTTCTGCATAAAACATTTAAGTGTAATTTCATGAGATAGTTTGAGGGCGTGTTTAAGGGTGGAATTAGGGGCGGGGCAGGGTGGGGGTTGGGTGGGGAAACTGGTGGAGAGTAAGCACTAACTGTGTGCGAAACGCGTCGGCTGTCCCTTCCTGTGATTGCATTTTTTGGATCTGTATGTCCCGTTTTTTATGAAATAAAGACTACTTTTTTTAAAGTTCCCCTGGAGTGCGGCTGTCCATTCATCTCCATTTTTTGTATCCTGGTGGAGAGTAACTCTTGAGGCCTGGCTAGTAGCTCAGGACTTGAAATTTTGAGCCCTGTGTATATATATATATTTTTTTATTTTAGCAGAGATCCTAAAGAATACAATTCAAACGCAGTATTTTTGGTAAAAATACACTTTAATGAATTTAAATGCAAAAAAAACCCGCAATATATAACACAAGTTTTTTGGTGAAAAAAGATGACGTTACGCCGAGTAAATAGATACCTAATATGTCATGAATATGACAAACTACGATGAGAAAGAGATGTAGCCGCAAAACAAAAAAAACACAATAACGTCAGCACGCCAACTCCTCCCGACACACGTTTCGTCATAAAATGACGTCGTCTTGGGGCGCAAACTACGATACTTAAAATCTCCATAGGTGATGATTTATAAATTTCTACAGGTTATCGGTTAAGAGTTAGAGAGGGGGTCTAACACTAGCATTACTGCTCTCACCTTTAAAGTTTGCAGCGATACCTCACATGTGTGGTGCGAACACTGTCTGGGTTGGACTGTCCATATGCAGGGATCTCAGACTGGCGGGCCTCTAGCTGTTGCAAGACTTCAAGTCCCACCATGCCTCTGCCTGTGGGAGTCATGCTTGTAACACTCAGCCTTGCAATGCCTCATGGGACTTGTAGTTTTGCAGCAGCTGGAGGGCCGCCAGTTTGAGGCCCCTGGATATGGACAGTCCAACCCAGACAGTGTTCGCACCACACAAGTGAGGTATCGCTGCAAACTTTATAGTGAGAGCAGTAATGCTAGTGTTAGACCCCCTCTCTAACTCTTAACCGGTAACCTGTAGAAATTTTTAAAGCGTCACCTATGGAGATTTTAAGTATCGTAGTTTGTGCCCCAAGACGACGTCATTTTATGACGAAACGCACGTCGGGAGGAGTTGGCGCAATGAGGTCATAGAGCAAGTTGGCAAAAACGGCCCATAATCAGCTTTTCTCCACTTCTCTCTTCTCTAAATGAAATTCTTGTGCTTTGCCAGAGAGAGGAGTTGCATCAAAGCTTCAGTATGTCAAAACTCAGATAGACAGCTGTGAGGTCTCTGATTGGCTGTTCAGTATATTGGCTCATAGGTGTCTCTCAGTACAGCTGTTATGTCCTTATAATTTAATATCCCCTACCAGTGGCGGCTGGTGTTTTTGTTGGGGGGGGGGGGGGACAAACAAACACCACCACACCCACCGCGACCGGTAGCACCTCAAACCCCCAAACAGCCCCCCCCCCCCCGACCACTCGCTGTCTGCCAGTTGGTCCGGCACTTACCCCATCTAGGTGGCAGGTAGGGGGCAGCAGTCATTGGGCAGTGGGCAGAGGCTCCTGTGTCCTTACCTCCATCACAACGGCCATGCGTCTCCTCCGCTCCTCCTAGGCGTCCAATAGGATCGCCTGTCCTTTCAGCCAATTAGTTGACGGGTCTCAATCCCCGCTTCCTGATTGGCCCAGGAGGAGGATCAGTGTTCCAATAGTGAATATTTATTCGCTCTTGTAGCTCGGTTTGCATTCTCTGCGCCCCGAGTCCACCCTATTTTGAAACCTATTGGAGCCTCTGGTGCTCAAAAAGAAAATTGACCCCCCCAATTGAAATTCATGCACCCAGCACCCTGCAAGGGGCCGAGCACATGGATGGGGGGGGCGATGCCTTTGCACACTTAAGGGACAGGCCGCCCCTGAGCCCCTAGCCAGCTAGCCTCTGCGTCCCTTTAACTGGGGGACTGGATAGACTGCCGATTATGTGACCGCTATAATTGGCTGTCACAGTGGTCACATGATCAGGAGTCCGTACCTGTGGCGCCCTATTATTATTATCAGGGCCGCCATCAGGGTGTGTACAGGCAGTACACCTCTAAGGGGCCCGATGGCATCCCCCTTTTTTTATTTATTTTTTTATTTCATCAGCACCCAAAGCCCCCCCCCCCCATCTCTAAAGGGCCCGGTGGTCCCCATGGCCCCGGATGGCACCCCCCCTTTTTTTTTGTCACCCCCGAACGCTAAGGGGCCCGAATGGCATCCCCCTTTTTTATTATATATATTTTTTTGTGTTGTCAGCACCCAAAACCCACCCCCCGACCTCTAAGGGGCCCAGTGGTCCTCAGGGCTCCGGATGGCATCCCCCTTTTCTTTTGTTTTTTTGTCAGCACCCAAAGCCCCCCTGACCCCTAAGGGGCCCGGTGGTCTCCAGGGCATCCCCCTTTTAAAAAAACAAACCCTTTTTGTTTGTTAGCACCCAAAGCCCCCTGACCTTAGTTCGCAGCGGCAGCCCCCCCCCCCCTGCTTCTCAACTTGCGACACCACTCCCCCCCCCCGCTTCTTAACTTGCGACACTCCATCCTGCTTCTCAATTTGCGGCGGCAGTGCCCCCCTCTCCCCGGTCCTCTGCTCCAGGGGGCCATGCCTGAAGCTGTGTAAGGGGCCCCAAAATTCCTGATTAACACCTTCACGCCTGGAGGGCTGATTTGTGATGGAGGGATTTGGGGAGAGAGAGGGTTTGAACTGGAGGGGGGGGCAAGATCTCTGCTGGGAGGGGGGATTTGTACTGGGAGGAGGGGGGAATTACACTTAGGGGGTAAGCATGCAGATTTGTGCTCCAATTTTGTATTTGGGGGGGGGGGATTTTTGCTGACACATAATGCTCATACCTCTTGGGGGGGGCACAGTTTGGCATGTTCGCCCTGGGCTCTAAATGACCTTCCCCCGGTACTGCTGTATACCCCTTTTTTTTACAATCTGTGTGTCCCCCAGGCTATGTGGACATCGGTCTCATTCCGCCGGGCGCTCGCGAGATTCGGATTGAGGAAGTGGCGGAGGCCGGAAACTTTTTAGCTCTCCGCAGTGAAGACCCGGAGAAGTATTTCTTGAATGGCAGGTGGACCATTCAGTGGAATGGGGACTACCAAGCGGCGGGCACAACGTTCACCTACACCCGCACGGGGAATTTGGAGAACCTGACCGCCCCTGGACCGACCCACGAGCCGGTGTGGATACAGGTGATAACATTTTCATTTCAAATCTTCATTGCTTTACATTAGAGATTCCGCCTTGAACTAAATTTGGTAATAAAACATGCAATCCATTCTACCAGAAGTCATGACATCACCCCGCCCTCTTCTCTCCACCTCGTCCAATCAGAGAATGGCTTGTATTTATTGGAAGAAATAAAAGGCAATTCTGTGAATGGCGACAGTGCTGAGCAAGCACCCCCCCCCCCTATGGTCAGTGTGAAGAGGGGAAGCTGCTTGGCACAGGATTCGGAAGACTGCAGCTATCATTGTAGTAGTGCCAACTACTACAATGATTGTCAGCTTCCCTAGCGGCCCCTCAGATGTGAGATGTATGCTATATTACCAAAAGTATTGAGACGCCTGCCTTTACACGCACTTGAACTTTAATGGCATCCCAGTCTTAGTATTGAGTTGGCCCCGCCCCTTTGCAGCTATCATCTTCATTCCTTCTGGGAAGGCCGTCCACAAGGTTTAGGAGGGTGTCTATGACTGGGATGCCAATAAAGTTCATGTGCATTCCCACAAAGTTAAGAGCATGAAATTGTCCAAAATGTCTTGGTATGCTGACGCCTCAAGAGTTCCCTTCACTGGAACTAAGGGGCCAAACCCAACCCCTGAAAAACAACCCCACACCCATAGGCGTGCGCGCTGGGTGTGCTGGGTGTGCCTGGGCACACCCTAATCATCCTATGCAAATTAGCATTATGTGCCATCAGGAAGATGGGAAAGATCTCAATCTTAATGGTTCTGCCATAAGACTGTGCCGGCAGGGGGGTTGAGCTTACTGCCGGTGCCATTAATATGTAGGCACAGAGGTGGCTCTTTAATTAGGCAAATTAGGCAGGCGTCTAAGGCCTCACACTCACAGGGGCCTTGCGGCCGCCTAACTTGCCCAAGTTTTGAGGGACAGGGGACCTTAACGTTGCTGTGCGCAGGCAGCGTTAAGAGCCCTGACTCAGGAGCGGGGCCGCCAGCGTCCCTAACAACCAGTGAATATCGGTGACACCAACCCTTCAATGACCCAGCATGCCCTCAGTCAATGACGTCACAAAGGGGCGGGTTCACTAGGTGACATCACTGGGTGGCCCCCGCCCCTTAGGTATTAAAGAGCAGGATCTGGGGGTCCACCTTGTTAAAGGGGGCATCCAGATTCCGATAAGCCCCCTGCCCGCCGACCCCAACAACCACCAGCCAGGGTTGTGGGGAAGAGGCTCTTGTCCTTGAATTATTTTCCCCATCATGGGTGTGAGTGGGGCCCCCATGTCAAGTTTTGTTTAAGGCCTCACAAAGCCTAGAGCCACCTCTGTGTAGGCACACATACGTGCTTGAGCTTTAGGGCGCACACCTATGCCCACACCATATTCCCCCTGCGCCACCAAATGTAATGTAAAAAAAAAAAAGACTAGTCTAGTCCGCAGAATAATCCAACAAAACTGACCGAGGTTTGCATATTTAGCTTCTGTTCCAGGAGAAGAATCCCGGAGTGCGCTACCAGTATACGGTGAGAAGAGACCTGGACGACAGCAATGAGGTCCAGCCGCCGGAGTTCTCCTGGAGATATGGAGCGTGGTCGGAGTGCTCGGCCACGTGTGGCACAGGTAAGATCTCAGCACTACAACACAAAAGAACATCTGAGGGGTCATCTGTGATCACCAAGGCCGGTGACTTGTCGGTAAGGTTCCCCTATCCAGATGGTTCCTGTAAGGACTGCGCAGGCGCAATCCTTGCAGACGGAAATCTCCGAACCTCGCCCGGCATCCAGGCTCATTCCTTAACATCCCCGTGGATTGGAGGATGTTAAAAAAAGATCCAGGAGGCCGACTGGCCACTTTCCTCAAATTCCACTTCGCCCTGGATGCCGGCCGAGGTTCGGAGATTTCCGGCGGCAAGGATTGCGCCTGCGCAGTCCTTACAGAAACCATCTGGATAGCCAGAACCATATCGTCAGATCACCGGCTCAGGACAACTTTCAGTGTCGGCTGTATAGACTCGGGCCGGACTCCTTCTATGTACAGAGTTCATGCCGGATCCCGGCGGAGGGAAGTTATTGGCACGTGTTCTGTCTACTTGCATCACCCTGTATTCAGCATCGCCTTTGTACACAGAAGTACTGCCCAGTAAGTAAGCGAAAATTAAAAAGACAGGGACATTAACCACTTAAGACCCGGACCTTTAGGCAGGTAAAGGACCCGGCCAGTTTTTGCGATTCGGCACTGCGTCGTTTTAACTGACGTCACTCCGCGGGACCGGCAGATCCTCGCACATGCGCAGAATTCCGGCATCATTCCTGACATCTACAGGTAACAAGCCCTGCACGGTCAGTGCGCTGTTGTCTACAGCGCGCATGCGCCGTAGACGACGGTGCATTTCTTTCTGCATATATCTCCTAAACCGTGTAGGTTTAGGAGATATTGCAAACACCTACAGGTAAGCCTTAATCTAGGCTTACCTGTAGATGAAAGTGGCTTAAGAGGGTATACAACCACTTTAACCACTTAAGACCCGGACCTTTAGGCAGGTAAAGGACCGGGCCAGTTTTTGCGATTCGGCACTGCGTCGCTTTAACTGACGATTGCGCGGTCGTGCGGCGTGGCTCCCAAACAAAATTGGCGTCCTTTTTTTCCCCCCAGAAATAGAGCTTTCTTTTGGTGGTATTTGATCACCTCTGCGGTTTTTTATTTTTTATGCTATAAACAAAAATAGAGACAATTTTGAAAAAAATTTTTTTTTTTTTACTTTTTGCTATAATAAATATCCCCCAAAATATATATAAAAAAAATATGTTTTCCCTCAGTTTAGGCCGATACATATTCTTTTACCTATTTTTGGTAAAAAAAAAATCGCAATAAGCATTTATCGGTTAGTTTACGCAAAATTTATAGTTTTTACAAAATAGGGGATAGTTTTATTGCATTTTTATAAAAAAACTTTTTTTTTTTACTACTAATGGCGGCGATCATCGATTTTTTTTTGACTGCGACATTATGGCGGACACTTCGGACAATTTTGACACATTTTTGGGACCATTGTCATTTTCACTGCAAAAAATGCATTAAAAATGCTCTGATTACTGTGAAAATGACAATTGCAGTTTGGGAGTTAACCACAAGGGGGTGCTGAAGGGGTTATGTGTGACCTCATCTGTGTTTCTAACTGTAGGGGGGGCGGGGCTGGACGTGTGACTTCACTTAGAACCCCCAAACATTATATATATATTTATGTGTTTTTTTTTAACAGAGGCCTTAGAGAATAAAATGGCAGTCATTGCAATTTTTTATGTTTTTCATATGCAATCTTTTTTTGTAAACCGTCACAAACATAAAAAAAAAAACCTGCAAGAGAAAGTCATAATGTGCTAGTATGCACAGCATACTAGCACATTATGTGTCACTTATGTGTCACGGTCCCATCCACCGCTGCCGCCATGTCCCCTCGGAGCTTTCTACCCGGCATCTACAGGTAACAAGCCCTGCACGGTCAGTGCACTGTTGTCTACAGCGTGCATGCGCCGTAGACAACGGTGCTTTCCTTTCTGCATATATCTCCTAAACCGTGTAGGTTTAGGAGATATTGCAAACACCTACAGGTAAGCCTTAATCTAGGCTTTCCTGTAGGTGAAAGTGGCTTAAGAGGGTATACAACCACTTTAACCACTTAAGACCCGGACCTTTAGGCAGGTAAAGGACCTGGCCAGTTTTTGCGATTCGGCACTGCGTCGCTTTAACTGACAATTGCGCGGTCGTGCGACGTGGCTCCCAAGCAAAATTGGCGTCCTTTTTTTCCCACAAATAGAGATTTCTTTTGGTGGTATTTGATCACCTCTGCGGTTTTTATTTTTTGCGCTATAAACAAAAATAGAGCGACAATTTTGAAAAAAATGCAATATTTTTTACTATAATAAATATCCCCCAAAAATATATAAAAATAAATATTTTTTTCTCAGTTTAGGCCGATACGTATTCTTCTACCTATTTTTGGTCAAAAAATCACAATAAGCGTTTATCGGTTGGTTTGCGCAAAATTTATAACGTTTACAAAATAGGGGATAGTTTTATTGCATTTTTATTTTTATTTTTTTTTTAAACTACTAATGGCGGCGATCAACGATTTTTTTCGTGACTGCGACATTATGGCGGACACTTCGGACAATTTTGACACATTTTTGGGACCATTGTCAATTTCACAGCAAAAAATGCTATAAAAATGCACTGATTACTGTGAAAATGACAATTGCAGTTTGGGAGTTAACCACTGGGGGGCGCTGAAGGGGTTAAGTGTGACCTCATCTGTGTTTCTAACTGTAGGGGGGTGGGGGTGGACGTGTGACGTCATTGATCGTGTTTCCCTATATCAGGGAACACACGATCAATGACAGCGCCACAGTGAAGAACGGGGAAGCTGTGTTTACACTCACCTCTCCCCGTTCTTCAGCTCCGGGGACCGATCGCGGGACTCCAGCGGCGATCGGGTCCCGCGGCCGCGGTCATGAAGCTTCGGACTGGGTCGCGACCCACGGCTGGGCACTTAAAGAGGATGTACAGGTACATGCTTGTGCCCAGCCTTGCCATTCTGCCGACATATATCTGCAGGAGGCGGTCCTTAAGTGGTTAATACACTTTAAAGCGGAGCTCCTCCCTAAAGTGGAACTTCCGCTCATCGGAACCCTCCCCCCCTCCAGTGTCACATTTGCACCTATTTGCACCCACTTCCGGCCACACAGCCTGCGGGTAGACTGCGGGCAGGACGTCAGATCCCGCCCCCCTCCCCCCCCTGTTTTGTTCTGGGAAACACACGGCTCCCAAAACACAGCGGGGACCAGTGAGCACGGTGCAGCGTGACTCGCGCATGCGCCGTAGGGAGGATGGCAGTGGGGGCAGCAGAGTGACGAGCGATCGCTCATCCTCTGCTGCCGACAGCGCTGGACTATAGGACAGGTAAGTGTCCTAATATATATTTGTAGCTGCTGGCTTTTAATATTTTTTTTTCGGGGAAGATCCGAAAAAAACAAAAAACACAATAAATAACGCAATTGAATATTAATTAAATATGAAAGATGATGTTACGCAGCAGAGAAAATAGATACCTAACATGTCACGCTTTACATTCCTTGTGACGGCAATAAGAGTGATCAGAATTTTTTTATTTTGTTTTAAAGGGACAACGTAAAGATAAAAAAAAAATAAGAAAAAATAAAATTTAAATTTAAAGCGCCCCCCTCCCCGTGAGCTCGCGTAGCAAAGAAAACGCATACGCAAGTCCCGCCCGCATATTTAAACATGTGAGGTATCACCACGATCGTCAGAGCGAGAGCAATAATTCTAGCAAAATACCTCCTCTGTAGATCTTAACTGGTAACCGTAAAAAAAAAAAAAGCGGCGCCTATGAATATTTTTACTGTAGTTTGTCGCCATTCCACGTGCGCAATTTCAAAGCGTGACATGTTAGGTCTCTATTTACTCAGCATAACATCATCTTTCATATTTAAGAAATCAAACTGGGCTAATTTTACGGTTTGGTCACTTCTCTTTTCCGAAGCTTCCAATTCCAACATGTCTGCCCTATTAAACTCGTGTTTTTCCCAGTTACCCTTACTGGAACCCGGTGTGTAATAGGAGGAGAGATCTTGGCCCGGATTCACAAAGCACTTGCGCCGACGTATCTCGAGATACGCCGCGTAAGTGCAAATATGCGCCGTCGTATCTATGCGCCGGACTCAAAAACTAAGATACGCCTGAAAATAGGCTTCATCCGACCGACGTAACTTGCCTACGCCAGCGTAGAGTGGGCACATATTTACGCTGGACGTATTTGGCGCTCCCATTGATTTTCTATTCACATATGCAAATGAGGGAGATACGCCGATTCACGAACGTACGTCCGTCCGACGCAGTGCGCGTAAAGTCATACGTCCGGCATAAAGTTATGCCCCATAAAGGAGGTGTAACATCCATGCAAAGGGAACACAAGCCAATGTATTTTATGTAGTTTACGTAGGACGTGAATATGACTAGGCGTAGGTTACGTTCACGCCGTAGACGTAGACGTATCGTAGGCAGTTGTTCCGACGTGATTGTGAGCATGAGCGCTGAGATGCGCCCACGGGACGGCGATTCGTATCTGTCTAGCGCTGGGCCCATCATTTCCATGGGGTCACGCCTCATTAGCATGGCTCACGCCCACTTCCACTTACGCCGACTTACGCCTTGGAAACCCAGCGCAGTTTTGGGAGGAAGTGCTTTGTGAATTCCATGCTTGCCTCTCTGCGCTGCGTAAAGGAGATACGCTACGGCGGCATAAATGTGCGCCAGTGTCTGTGAATCCGGGCCGTTGAGTTTAACTTAATTAAATTTTACCTGACTTTCGATGGACCGCTGTATATACTGTAGCTTTTGTCATACATGTATACATTCAATCGGGGCTGTTGCTAGGTCTACAAAAGATCTGGGGCTAGAGCCCATAGCAGTGAAGTAAAGAAAGTCATACGCGTGGGGGCGGGCATACACATGTATATAATATGCATGTGTGTGTATATTTATACATACATACACTTAGATGGACCCCAGAGCCAACCCTAGGTAAGAGATTTGGGGCTATTGCCCCAGTAGCCACCCCCTAGTGACGTCACTGCATTCAATACTTACTTGTCATATTAATACTTACCTGGAGGGGGCGTGGCCAACGACCGGGATGTGAGGATGTGCTTTGCCTGAGCTCAGTCCGTGCTGCACACATCCTGACTCAATCCTGCTGAATCCTCAATGTGTACCAGCTACCAAAGTTTTGTAAAATGATGTACCGGGCGATGTTCGCCTAGGATGTCTGTTTGTTGTACTGTCTGTTTTGTAAATTTAAAAAAAAAAATGTACCTTAAAAAAAAAAAAAAAAATACTTACCTGGAGAAATGTCACCAGCACACCGACGATCTCCAAATAATGGGTCCAAAGCTTTATTAACCACTTAAGCCCCGGACCATTTTGCAGCTAAATGCCCAGGTCAGGTTTTGCGATTCGGCACTGCGTCGCTTTAACAGACAATTGCGTGGTCCTGCGACGTGGCTCCCAAACAAAATTGGTGTCCTTTTTTGGTGGTATTTGATCACCTCTGCGGTTTTTATTTTTTGTGCTATAAACAAAAATAGAGCGACAATTTTGAAAAAAATGCAATATTTTTTACTTTTTGCTGTAATAAATATCCCCCAAAAACATATATAAAAATTTTTTTTCCTCAGTTTAGGCCGATACGTATTCCTCTACCTATTTTTGGTAAAAAAAATCGCAATAAGTGTTTATCGATTGGTTTGCGCAAAATTTATAGCGTTTACAAAATAGGGGATAGTTTTATTGCATTTTTATTATTTTATTTTTTTTTACTACTATTGGCGGCGATCAGCGTTTTTTTTTCGTGACTGCGACATTACGGCGGACACTTCGGACAATTTTGACACATTTTTGGGACCATTGTCATTTTCACAGCAAAAAATGCATTTAAATTGCATTGTTTATTGTGAAAATGACAGTTGCAGTTTGGGAGTTAACCACAGGGGGCGCTGTAGGGGTTAGTGTTCACTTAGTGTGTGTTTACAACTGTAGGGGGGTGTGGCTGTAGGAGTGACGTCATCGATCGAGTCTCCCTTATAAAAGGGATCACTCGATCGATACGCCGCCACAGTGAAGCACGGGGAAGCCATGTTTACATATGGCTCTCCCCGTGCTTCAGCCTCGGGGAGCGACCACGACGGAGCGGCTAGAAACGTATAGCCGCACTGTCGTCCCGCCCGCTCCTCGAGGGAACCCGCCCGCCATTCTGCGGACGTAAATAGTCGCGCGGCGGGCGTTAAGGGGTTAAAGATACAGCAGTGTAGCGATGTTTCGGAGCCTCAAAGGACCCCCTTCATCAGGCATGTGACATCACATGCCTGATGAAGGGGACCTTTGAGGCTCCGAAACGTTGCTACACTGCTGTAACTGTGTGATCTTTAATAAAGCTTTGGACCCATTCTTTGGAGATCGTCGGTGTGCTGGTGACATTTCTCCAGGTAAGTATTTTTTATTTTTTTTTAAGGTAAATTTTTATTTTAAAATTTTTGTACATACAAAACACACATCCTAGGCGAGCATCGCCCAGTACATCATTTTACAAAACTTTGGTAGCTGGTACACATTGAGGATTCAGCAGGATTGAGTCAGGATGTGTGCAGCAGGGACGGAGCTCAGGCAAAGCACGTCCTCACATCCCGGTCGTTGGCCACGCCCCCTCCAGGTAAGTATTAATATGACAAGTAAGTATTGAATGCAGTGGCGTCACTAGGGGGTGGCTACTGGGGCAATAGCCCCGAATCTCTTACCTAGGGTTGGCTCTGGGGTCCATCTGTGTGTACGTATGTATAAATATACACACACATGCATATTATATACATGTGTATGCCCGCCCCCACGCGTATGACTTTCTTTACTTCGTCGGTGTGCTGGTGACATTTCTTCAGTTTGACTTTTGACGGTTCCAGCCGTTGGTCGCTACAGCACCCATCTAGTTGCAAAGCCATTGCTGCAGGAACATGTGCGTTTAGATTATGTACGCTTGATGTTAATACTTACCTGTCATACCCGTGTTAGGGGTGCAGAGGCAGCTGGTCCATTGCGTGGAGAAGGTGGCTGGTCTTGTGGAGGAAAGATATTGCGACTCGCTAATACGGCCTGATGACCGACAACGGAGCTGCAACGAGGAGCCATGCCCTCCAAGGTGAGACATATCTATATCTGTACTTCTTCTTGCAGGACTTTTCTACACAAAGGGGTGCAAACGCCAACGCTTTGTGGTAGGGTTGTCCCGATACCACTTTTTTAGGAATTAGTACGAGTACCGATACTTTTTTTCAAGTACTCGCCGATACCGAATACCGATACTTTTTTTAAAATGTGTCCCCAAATGCAGCCATGTCCCCCCACAAATGCAGCCATGTCCCCCCCATATATGCAGCCATGTCCCCCCCATATATGCAGCCATGTCCCCCCCATATATGCAGCCATGTCCCCCCCATATATGCAGCCATGTCCCCCCCATATGCAGCCATGTCCCCCCATATGCAGCCATGTCCCCCCATATGCAGCCATGTCCCCCCCCATATGCAGCCATGTCCCCCCCCATATGCAGCCATGTCCCCCCCCATATCCAGCCATGTCCCCCCCATATGCAGCCATGTCCCCCCCATATCCAGCCATGTCCCCCCATATGCAGCCATGTCCTCCCCATATCCAGCCATGTCCCCCCCCCAAAAAAGCAGCCATGTCCCCCTTACCGTACATGCTGCCGCATTCCCGCTGCCGCGCCGCATCCCCGCTTGGTTAATACGCGCGGGGAACATTACAGCTTTGAATAGCTGTAGTCTCTCGCGCCGCGCTGCGTATAGACACTCCCCCTTGCTCGGGATTGGACAGTTCACCCGGCCGGAAAGACTACAGCTATTCAAATGAATGCTGTAATGTTCCCCGCCCGTATTAACCAAGCGGGGATGCGGCGGGATGCGGCGGGGGGGGTATTCTATTTTGGTATCGGGGTACGAGTACTCCCGCAAATACTCGGAATCGGTCCCGATACCGATACTAGTATCGGTATCGGGACAACCCTACTTTGTGGTGTCATTATCGTCTGTAAGGTTCCCACAGGAAGGGGAACTTTCATGGACAACCAATGGCAAAATATGTCAGCTTATATTAAAGAAAAGTTTGGTTAACCACTTAAGGACGAGGGCCCGGATTCACAAAGCACTTGTGTACTCGTAAGTACAAATGTGCGCCGTCGTATCTATGCGCCGACCCACAAACTAAGATACGCCTAAAAATAGGCTTCATCCGACCAACGTAACTTGCCTACGTCGGCGTATCGTGGGCGCATATTTACGTCCGGCGTAAAGTTATTCCCCATATATGAGGCGCAACCCATGCAAAGGTATGGACCAGGGAACACAAGCCGTTGTATTTTACGTGGTTTACGTTGGACGTGAATATGACTAGGCGTAGGTTACGTTCACGCCGTAGGCAGTGATTCAACGTATCTTAGGCAGTTGTTTCGACATGATTCTGAGCATGCGCACTGGGATGCGGTCACGGGACGGCGCATGCGCCGTTCGTTATATGCATCTGTCTGGCACTTGGCCTATCATTTGCATGGGGTCACGCCTCATTTGCATGTCTCACGCCCACTTCAACCTACGCCGGCTTACTCCTTACAAAGAACCCAGCGCAGATTTGAGAGCAAGTGCTTTGTGAATTTGGTGCTTGCCTCTCTGCGCTGCGTCGGCGTAGCGTATAAAAGATATGCTACGGCGGCATAAATATGCGCTGATGTCTGTGAATCCGGGCCCAAGCCTCTTTTTGACACTGGGGGCCAGATTCTGGTAGAACGCCGCAAAATTGTGCGGGCGTAACGTATCTCATTTACGTTACGCCGCCGCAAGTTTTTCAGGCAAGTGCTTTATTCACAAAGCACTTGCCTGTAAAGTTGCGGCGGCGTAGCGTAAATCACCCAGCGGAATTCAAATTCGGTGGGTAGGGGGCGTGTTTCATTTAAATGAAGCACGTCCCCGCGCCAAACAAACTGCGCATGCGCCGTCCCTAAAATATCCCAGCGTGCATTGCTCTAAATGACGTCGAAAGGACGTCATTGGTTTTGACGTGGACGTAAATTACGTCCAGCCCCATTCACGGACGACTTACGCAAACGACGTAACTTTTAAAATTTTCGACGCGGGAACGACGGCCATACTTAACATTGGCTGCGCCTCATATAGCAGGGGCAACTTTACGCCGGGAAAAGCCTAACGTAAACGTCGTAACTTTACTGCGTCGGCCGCGCGTACGTTCGGGAATTCGCGTATGTAGCTAATTTGCATACTCAACGCGTAAATTGACGAAAGCGCCACCTAGCGGGGAAAAAAAAAATTTCAGTTACGATCCGACGGTGTAAGAGACTTACGCCTGTCGGATCGAATGGATATCTATGCGTAACTGATTCTAAGAATCAGTCGCATAGATACGACGGCCCAGATTAGGACTTACGACGGCGTACATGGCGCTGCGCCGTCGTAAGTCCTTTGAGAATCTGGGCCTGGTTGTTTGCAAGTAAAAATTTTGCTAGAAAGTTACTTAGAACCCCCAAACATTTTTTTTTCTTTTTAAGACACCCTAGAGAATAAAATGGCTGTCGTTGCAAATACTTTATGTCACACCGTATTTGCACAGCGGTCTTACAATCGCAATTTTTGTGACTTAAAAAAATAAGACAACAGTAAAGTTAGCCCAACTTTTTCTATATTGTGAAAGATAATGTTACGCCGAGTAAATTGATACCCAACAGGTCACGCTTTAAAATTGTAAACATCCCTTGTAATAGAAAAAAAAGCATGACAGGACCTCTTAAAAGTGAGATCTGGGGTCCAAAAGACCTCCGTTCTAACACTTTACACTCAAATGCAATAAAAAAAATAATGGCCCAGATTCACAGAGAGCACGGCGCACATTACGCCGCCGTAGAATAACCACTGTACGCTACGCCAACGCAGCGCAGAGAGGCAAGCATGGAATTCAGCAAGCCAGTGCTCCCAACGCTGCGCCAGTGTGGCGTGGGTTTCGAAGGTGTAGGCCGGCGTAGGTGGAAGTGGGCGTGAGCCATGCAAATGAGGCATGACACCATGCAAATGATGGGCCGAGCGCCAGACAGATACGTATCACGAACTGCGCATGCGTCGTGACGTGGACGCATCCCCCTGCGCCTGCTCACAACCACGTCGGAACAACTGCCTAAACGACGCCGGATCACTGCGTACGGCGTGAACGTAATCTACGACCCAGCCAGACACACGTCCAACGTAAAATACGCCGGCTTGTGTTCCCTGGTGCAGATCTTTGCATGTCTGCTGCTGGGTTGCGCCTCCTTTATGGGGAATAACTTCACGCCGGACATACAACTTACGCGCACCTCGCGTAGCCTGCGTCGGGCGCATGTACGTTCGTGAATCGCCGTATTTCCCTCATTTGCATGTTTGAATGGCTAATCAATGGGAGCGTCACCATGCGCCCAGCCTAAATGTGCGCCCACTCAAGCAAGATACGTCGGCGGGGTGTAGCCTGGTTTTAGGCGCATATCTGTTTGTGGGTCTGGCGCACAGATACGACGGCGCGCATTTGCACTTACGTCGGCGTAACTTGTTATACGCCAGCGTAAGTGCTTTGTGAATCTGGGCCAATGTCTTTTACTGACTAAGTGGCAGAGACGACCGGAGCGCGGCGTGAGGGGGGGATGCCCTTTATATATAGGAAATGAGTCAATCATTTTATAGGAATGTATGCCTCAGTGGCCACCAATGGGCATGGGTCCGATGGGAAGCGGGGAGTTCTAGTTGTAAATTTGAGATCACCAGAAACGTACTTATGTTCTGCGCTTTGCACACTCATTGAAGTTTGAACTTTGTGACGCCTACTATGTATTGCTTACATTCTTCTTCTTTTGGTAAATGGAGTTTATATTATTAGGTTGCCGTTTTTCTCCTAATCCCCCCTTTATCAGTCTGCGGTGTGTCTCCTGCACAGGTGGTGGGTCGGAGAATGGCAGCAGTGCTCCATCACGTGCGGCTCTGGTGGAGTGCAGAAGAGAACCGTCCTGTGTATTCAGCGCGTAGGACTCGATGAGCAGCGCGCTCTGCAACCCTCCGATTGTCAGCACCTCCCCAAACCCGAATCCGGAATTCCCTGCAATCATCGGGAGCCGTGCCCTGCCCTCTGGCACCACGGCAACTGGAGCCAGGTGAGCTTTGCCAAAATGGAAAATGGAAATGTTCCCTGTGTGTGAAAATCTACAGACGGCGCCATTGTCGGAGCTGAGAGGGCTGAGAAGATAGGACCTTTAACTTTTTTACATTTGAATGGCAGTGATGAATGTATTGACACCGCAGAATTCAATAACCCATTGAAGCCGAGCGTAAGGTCACCAGATTTATAAATGAAATCCGGGGATATTTTTTTATTTATTGGCAAATGGTAATCTATTTTCTATGCATATTTTATACAGTCAGTGGTATAGTGTGGGTTGTCAGCTCCCGGGACAAGGCAGTCCCTTCCACTAGTACAGACCTACCTGATTACTATACTGACCACTACACTGACCTACCTGATTCCTACACTGACCTACCTGATCCCTACACTGACCTACCTGACCACTACACTAACCTACCTGATTCCTACACTGACCTACCTTATCCCTACACTGACCTACCTTATCCCTACACTGACCTACCTTATCCCTACACTGACATACCTGATTCCCGCACTGACCTACCTGATTCCTACACTGACCACTACACTGACCTACCTGACCACTACACTGACCTACCTGATTCCTATACTGACCTACCTGATTCCTACACTGACCTACCTGATTCCTACACTGACCTACCTGACCACTACACTGACCACTACACTAACCTACCTGATTCCTACACTGACCACTACACTAACCTTCCTGATTCCTACACTGACCTACCTGACCACTACACTGACCTACCTGATTCCTATACTGACCTACCTGATTCCTACACTGACCTACCTGATTCCTACACTGACCTACCTGACCACTACACTGACCACTACACTAACCTACCTGATTCCTACACTGACCACTACACTAACCTACCTGATACCTACACTGACCACTACACTGACCTACCTGATTCCTACACTGTCCACCACACTAACCTACCCAATTCATACACTGACCTACCTGATTCCTATACTGACTACTACACTGACCTACCTGATTCCTATACTAACCACTACAAAGGATTCTCCCCAGTACCAGGTACTGTTCCCGACACCCAGCTGCTCCTCAGTATCCCCTGTCAAGAGCTTCTCCAATAGCCGACGTACGCTCTGCACCACCCCTCCCCTCCGCTGTTCTCACACACACACGGGCCGCCTGCACCAGAGTGCTCATAGGGGACAGGCAGGACTACATGGGGGGGGGCACAATAATGATTTTGCACCAGGGACAAGTGCACCTGATGCCCCCCTCCATGCCACTGCAATCCGGGGACAAATCCGGGGACAGACTGGCTCCGGGCACAGTGTCCTCAATCCGGCAACTGTCCCCGGCAACCGGGGATGTCTGGTCACCCTAGCCAAGTAGACCTATGTCTGGTCAGTAAGAAGACCACTTCTGATTGGAAGCTCAGGTGGAGATTGTGCTGTTTTATTGACCTACCTGACCACTACACTGACCTAATAATTTCTACACTGACCTACCTGATTCCTACATTGACCTACCTGACCGCTACACTGACCTAATAATTTCTACACTGACCTACCTGATTCCTACACTGACCTACCTGACCGCTACACTGACCTACCTTATCCCTACACTGACCTACCTGATTCCTACACTGACCACTACACTAACCTACCTGATTCCTACACCGACCTACCTGACCACTACACTGACCTACCTGATTCCTACACTGACCTACCTGACCACTACACTAACCTACCTGATTCCTACACTGACCTACCTGACCGCTACACTGACCTACCTTATCCCTACACTGACCTACCTGATTCCTACACTGACCACTACACTAACCTACCTGATTCCTACACCGACCTACCTGACCACTACACTGACCTACCTGATTCCTACACTGACCTACCTGACCACTACACTAACCTACCTGATTCCTACACTGACCTACCTGACCGCTACACTGACCTACCTTATCCCTACACTGACCTACCTGATTCCTACACTGACCACTACACTAACCTACCTGATTCCTACACCGACCTACCTGACCACTACACTGACCTACCTGATTCCTACACTGACCTACCTGACCACTACACTAACCTACCTGATTCCTACACTGACCTACCTGACCGCTACACTGACCTACCTTATCCCTACACTGACCTACCTGATTCCTACACTGACCACTACACTAACCTACCTGATTCCTACACCGACCTACCTGACCACTACACTGACCTACCTGATTCCTACACTGACCTACCTGACCACTACACTAACCTACCTGATTCCTACACTGACCTACCTGACCGCTACACTGACCTACCTTATCCCTACACTGACCTACCTGATTCCTACACTGACCACTACACTAACCTACCTGATTCCTACACTGACCTACCTGACCACTACACTGACCTACCTGATTCCTACACTGACCTACCTGACCACTACACTGACCTACCTGATTCCTACACTGACCTACCTGATTCCTACACTGACCTACCTGATTCCTACACTGACCTACCTGACCACTACACTGACCTACCTTATCCCTACACTGACCACTACACTAACCTACCTGATTCCTACACTGACCTACCTGACCACTACACTGACCTACATGATTCCTACACTGACCTACCTGACCACTACACTGACCTAATAATTTCTACACTGACCTACCTGACCGCTACACTGACCTACCTGACCACTACACTGACCTAATAATCTCTACACTGACCTACCTGACCACTACACTGATCTACCTGATTCCTACATTGACCACTACACTGATCTACCTGACCACTACACTGACCGCTACACTAACCTACCTGATTCCTACACTGACCACTACACTAACCTGCCTGATTCCTATACTGACCACTACACTGACCTACCTGATTGCTACACTAACCTACCTGATTCCTTTACTGACCTACCTGATTCCTACACTGACCACCACACTAACCTACCTGATTCCTACACTGACCACTAGACTAACCTACCTGATTCCTACACCGACCACTACACTGACCTACCTGATTCCTACACTGACCTACCTGATTCCTATACTGACCTACCTTATCCCTACACTGACCTACCTGATTCCTACACTAACCTACCTGATTCCCACACTGACCACTACACTGACCTACCTGATTCCTACACTGACCACCACACTAACCTACCTGATTCCTACACTGACCACCACACTAACCTACCTAATTCCTACACTGACCTACCTGATTCCTATACTAACCACTACAAAGGATTCTCCCCAGTACCAGGTACTGTTCCCGACACCCAGCCGCTCCTCAGTATCCCCTGTCAAGAGCTTCTCCAATAGCCGACGTACGCTCTGCACCACCCCTCCCCTCCGCTGTTCTCACACACACACGGGCCGCCTGCACCAGAGTGCTCATGGGGGACAGGCAGGACTACATGGGGGGGCACAGTAATGATTTTGCACCAGGGACAAGAGCACCTGATGCCCCCCCCCCCCAATGCCACTGCAATACGGGGACAAATACGGGGACAGTCTAGCTCCGGGTACAGTGTCCTCAATCCGGCAACTGTCCCCGGCAACCGGGGATGTCTGGTCACCCTAGCCAAGTAGACCTATGTCTGGTCAGTAAGAAGACCACTTCTGATTGGAAGCTCAGGTGGAGATTGTGCTGTTTTATTGAGTACCCTTACCATGTCTCTGGTTACCAACCAACACTCACCACTAATGAACTGCCTCTACCTGATCTCAGGGTCGGGTTTCCACTACTGGATCCTGCAGGCACGCAACCTTTGGCTCCTTAAGCAACACCCATGTGCTTGGAGATTTACACAATTTGTCTTGTTTCACTGATCCTTCGCAGGCTCAGAACGTTGTACAATGTGTAAATAGCCTTACCTGTAATGACTGTTCTACTGATGGGAAAAATATATGTAGCCAATAATTATTGAAAGCTGCCCACGGTGTCTATAGGTACATGCATTATGTACCTAAAGCAGGGATCTCCAATCTTTTTTTTAAACAAAGGGCCAGTTTATTGTCCTTCAGACTTGAGGAGGGCCGGATTGTGGTCAACCGGAGCAAAAAAAATTGTAAATTTAGTACTGCCCCTATTAGTAGGAGGAATAGTGTCCCCTCATTGGTATTTGTGGAAGAAATAGTGCCCCATTGTTGGTGTCAGTGGGAGGAATAGTGGAAGGAATAGTGCCCCAATAGTGCGTCCTTGGGCCGCAGTTTGGAGACCCCTGACCTAAAGTATAACTTTTTGGATTTGGATGGAAAAAATAAGGAAATGTGCTTCACAGGGTCCCTTGGACGTAGGAAAGTTATAGGGAAATCCAAACCTCCAGTCTTAGTTTATAGAATGATCCCCTGCGTGGGCCCACCCAGTTGTGTGACGATAGCGAATACATTTTTTCTATTTTCACTCTAAAGCTCCTCCCCGCCATACAGGAGGCAGGTCGTGAGACCTGTTTCCCAATTGGCCAAAGCGTCAGTTGATCCTATTGGATGCCTAGCGCTTAGGCGGAAGAAAGAGGAGACACATGGCATATCAAGCCGCTGGAGGAGCGGACACCGGAGCCGCTGCTCGCACTCCCCGCCCCCCGCTGGAGGACACCACAACCTGGCCCCTAGAACGGTTAAGTGCAAGACAGCCGGCAGGGCAGGACTTAGGGTGGTGGGGCCCCCTGGAGCCAAGAAGCGGGGGGGTCGAAGTTGTTGAGCGCGGGGGGTGCCGCCGGCTGAGAACGAAGTTGTTGAGCGGGGGGGGGGGGGGCCGAGATCGAAGTTGTTGGGCTGCCACCGATCTGAGTTGTTGAGCGGGGGGGCCACCGATCGGAGCTGACCAAAGTTGTTGCGCGGTGGGGGGGCCACCGATCAAAGTTGTTGAGCAGGGGGGGGGTCGCCAATTGAGCAAAGTTGTTGAGGGGGGGGGCGCCGATTGTAGTTGTTGAGCGGGGGGGTGAAGGGGACTTCTTACCTCTTCATCAGCAGCGGCATGGCTCTTCCTGCTTGCTCCTCCCGGGGCCCATGGGCTTGAGCCCAGTTAAGCCCAATGGTAAGTCCGGCCCTGACCGCCAGTGGGGGCGAAAGTGTGTCAGTGCTGTGCCGCGGGGGGGTTCTATCATCTGCCCAAATTCCAGAAAAATCTAAACAAGCACCTAGGGACGCCAATCTTAGCATCCATGGACAGCATTACCAATGGACTATCCCAGTACATAGACACATTCAGCCTAGTATAGTACATCTAAAATGACAGTTTTGGGTGGACTTGCTCTTTAGTTAGTCAAAAATTGACATTAAGATTTCATAGTCTATTTTCTATATTGCTTTGTTTAACACAAAGTTTTTGTGTCCCCTTTCCCTTAGTGCTCTGTATCCTGCGGAGAAGGTTTCCAGCATCGAGATGTGTATTGCGATAATGCCCTGGAAGGAGGTTCCTGTGATCCTTCAGAACATCCGAATTCCAAGCAAGTATGTGCCATGCCGGCCTGTATTCCAGACTTCAGGATATTTGACTGGACAGGAAGCGGAGGATCGAGCAAAGAAATCGTCAATGAAATCTTTCCCGGCCATCCAAGAGCCTCCCCCGGGAAAAAGCATTCCCTGGAAGACAATTCCATCTCAGAAGGAGACTTCACCAGTGCCGGAGATGGTCAAGGCAAAGTAGGAAAAGCTTACGTTGATGATTTTTATTATGATTACAACTTTATTAATTTTCATGAGGATTTGACATATGACCCCATAGAAGATATTAATATCAAAGAAGATGAAGATGTAGATCAGGAATACATTCCAGTCCATACCCCTAGCATGGGAAAAGGCAATACTGAGATCCTTTCTACAGGAAGCCCACATTATCGATTGACCACTACTGGTCCCTTGCAGGCCTCCTTGAGTCCCAGCGGTCCACAGGAGGATCAGAATGATATATTAATGGAGTCAGCTGTAACTATGAGAAAATACGATCATGACGGACAACCTACCCCCATATCAAACATCCAGGAAGGAGAAAGTGAAGAATACTTAACACCAACTACCACCCACCCTGATGAAGTCACTGTTTTGGTTTCCACTTCATCAGAGGTCTTTCCAACAATTCCTGTACATTCATCTGGACCTCTACCCTTTACTCAACACGCTGTCCCAGAACTGACAACATCATTGCCATCAACGCATTCTTCTTCTCAGTATTCAGTGACAAAAAACACACAAGGTTCAACCTCCTCTTCATCTTCTTCAGAGCTAGAAACAAGGTATAAAGATTTCCAAAATCCAGCTCTTGATATCTCATCAGATCTGGGACATGGTCTACAACCTGGGCCAGAGCAAACCACACATCAAACTCCTTCAAGCCGCACATTTATACCTCAAACAGAAAAGAATGGTTTACAAGACAATTCCTCTCAAGATATTTTACCGAGTGTGCCTAAAGATTCTTCAGACGTTTTGTCACGGAGTCCCCCTTCACCGTCTTCCACAGATTCAGCAGAAACGATCTCTCTTGTAAGGACTACCCTGCATACAAGACCCGATGGTAGGACCTCCAGCAAGCCCGAGGTGCCACCATCCCCATCTATACTTCCGTTCCTGACTACGGTCACCATGCACATTCCCGACTCTAATAACGGAGAAAGCACATATCCTCATCTAAGTGAAGACAGAACCAAAGGTTTAAATACAACCTATAGTAATCAGTCCACCTCATCGCCTATGGGAGATGACCTACGGAGGAGTCATTGGAGGGTCGGAAACTGGACTGAGGTGAGTCTCAGAGATGGAGCAATGAAAGGTAGTCCGCTTGGAAAAAAATGTTTAGAAACAAAGGGCCAGATTCACAAAGAGATACGACGGTGTATTATCTACAGATACACCATCGTATCTCTGACTTACACTGGTCCTATCTATGCGCCTGATTCATAGAATCACATACGCATAGATAGGGCTAAGATCTGACAGGTGTAACTGTGTTACACTGTCGGATCTTTTTTTCGATTTAAAAATGGCGCCGGGGGCGTTCCCGCTGATTTACGATAAATAATATGTAAATCAGCGAGATACGCAAATTCACGAACGTACGCGGACCCGACGCAGTCTTCTTACGACGTTTCCGTAGCGGCGTACCCGTTGTATACTTACCCCTGCTTTTATCAGGCGCAGCCAATGTTAAGTAAAGCCGACGTTCCCGCGTCGAATTTAAATTTTTTAACGTCGTTTGCGTAAGTCGTTCTAGAATACGGATGGACGTCGTTTACGTAAGCGTCGAAACCACTGACGTCCTAGCGACGTCAGTGGGAGCAATGCACGCCGGGAAATTCCCCGGACGGCGCATGCGCATTTAAATAGGCGCGGAAACGCGCCTGATTTAAATAGTACACTCCCCTAGCCGCGGAATTTGAATTCCGCCGGGGGATTTAGGATCCGCCGTCGCAAGTTTGGAGGTAAGTGGTTTGTGAATTAGCCACTTGCCTCCTAAACTTGCGGGAGCGGATCTTAATTCACGTAGATCGAGCGGATCTAAAGATCCGCTGATCTACGTGAATCTGGCCCAAAGGGCCAGATTCTCAAAGAGATACGACGGTGTATCTCCTGATACACCGTCGTATCTCTGAGTTAGGCGACTGATTCATAGAATCAGTTACGCATAGATATGCCTGAGATCCGAAAGGTGTAACTGTGTTACACCGTCGGATCTTAACTGCAATTTAAAAATGGCCGCTGGGGGCGTTCTCGCTGATTTATGCAGAGAATATGTAAATCAGCGAGATACGCCAATTCACGAACGTACGCGGGCCCGACGCAGTGTTTTTACGACGTTTACGTAAGGGTTATCCCGGCGCATAGTTACCCCTGCTTCTATGAGGCACAGCCAATGTTAAGTATGGGCGTCGTTCCCCCGTCAAATTTTTTTTTTCTTACGTCGTTTGCGTACGTCGATTCTCCAAAGTGCTGGACGCAAGTTACGCTCACGCCAAAACCAATGACGTCCTAGTGACGTCATTGGGAGCAATGCACGCGGGGAAAATTCGCGGACGGCGCATGCGCAGTTAAATCGGCACGGGGACACGCCAGATTTAAATGCTACACTCCCCCTAGCCGCGGAATTTGAATTCCGCCGGGGGATTTAAGATACGCCGCCGCAAGATTGGAGGTAAGTGTTTTGTGAATTACCCACTTGCCTCTAAAACTTGCGGCGGCGGATCTTAAATCAGATAGATTACACGGATCTAAAGATCCGCTGATCTATCTGAATCTGGCCCAAAATCTTTGCAGATCGAAATTCCAAATAATCTCCTTCACCACATTGCTTGTGTTGACATCCCCCAAAGGTAAATCGCTTACCAGATGATCACGGGTTAACAGCGTATCTTACAATGGTTGTTGTCAGCAGGCTCTGTCTGTCTCCATTAGATAATGCTGAGTTATCAGCAGGGCTCAAGTCCTGCGGGAAAGCGTGGGAACGGAGTTCCTGCACTTTTTTCACAGCAGGAACGCAGTTCCCTTTGCAGGACTAGAGAAGCCGAGAGCAGCTGAGCCGCCCGAGCCAATCCTTCACTAAGCGGCGATGCCCAGCTCGAGTCACTGTCAGAGGCAGGCGAACCTTAGTAATCCTTTATGTTACTGGCCGCTTCCTGTATATGGATTCATCGGGTAGTGTGCGGGTATTCCGTCACTTCCTCGATGCCGCAATGTCTCCTGGGAGCTTTTGTCATTGTTCCCAGGAGACATTGCGGAGGTCTGCCGCGAGTTATCGCGGGATTTAGAAAGAACTTGCTTAACTGCTTGCCGACCAGCCGCCGCAGTTATACGGTGGCAGGTCGGCTCTGCTGGGCGAGAGCACGTAGCTATACGTCACCTCGCTCAGCAGCCAATAGGGGCGCGCGCCCGACTCCCGTGCGCCTGTTCGGCGGGCGCGATCGCCGCCGGGCACACGCGATCGCTCGTTACAGAGCGAGGACCGGGAGCTGTGTGTGTAAACACACAGCTCCCGGTCCTGTCAGGGGAGAAATGTATGAACAGCGATCAGTCATTTTCCGAAGTCAGTCCCATCCCCCCTACAGTTAGAACACACCCAGGGAACATACTTAACCCCTTCCTCGCCCCCTAGTGTTAACCCCTTCCCTGCCAGTGGCATTTTTATAGTAATCCAATGCATTTTTATAGCACTGATCGCTATAAAAATGCCAATGGTCCCAAAAATGTGTCAAAAGTGTCAATTGATGGCACAGTGGCTGTGTTTGATGGCATGGCACAGTGGTGACAATTGATGGGCACAGTGGCGAAAATTGATGGCACAGTGGATGCTCTTGATGGCATGGCACAGTGGCTGCTCTTGATGGCATGGCACAGTGGCTGCGTTTGATGGCATGGCACAGTGGTGACAATTGATGGCATAGTGGTGACAATTGATGGCACAGTGGCTGTATTTGATGGCATGGCACAGTGGTGACAATTGATGGGCACAGTGGCGACAATTGATGGCACAGTAGCTGCGTTTGATGGCATGGCACATTGACGACAATTGATGGCACAGTGGCGACAATTGATGGGCACAGTGGTGACAATTAATGGGCACAGTGGCGACAATTGATGGGCACAGTGGCTGCGTTTGATGGCATGGCACAGTGGCGACAATTGATGGGCACAGTGGCTGCATTTGATAGCACAGTGGTGACAATTGATGGGCACAGTGGCTGCATTTGATAGCACAGTGGCGACAAGTGATGGGCACAGTGGCGACAATTGATGGGCACAGTGGCAACAATTGATGGGCACAGTGGCTGTATTTGATAGCACAGTGGCTGCAATTGATGGGCACGGTGGCTGCATTTGATGGCACAGTGGCGACAATTGATGGGCACAGTGGCTGCATTTGATGGGCACAGTGGCTGCAATTGATGGGTACAGTGGCGTCAATTGATGGGCACAGTAGCTGCGTTTGTTTGGCACAGTAAGGCTGCAATTGTTTTTGTTCGTTTGTTTGCGCCCCCCTCCCCAAAAACAATTTGAGCACCAGCCGCCACTGCGGCTGTCCCTAACTCTGGAGGTTACCTTTAGGCTTCAAGGGGCCCGGGACTTAGCTACAGTTACTGTACTTGCGCAAGAGGGAGTTTAAAAACAAACCGCCATAACATTAAACTGAACCGGCGCAATATCCGCGCTGCTGGCCCAAGACGAATCGCTTCTTTTTATCACCACATAAGCGGTGCCAGCCTCCAGGAAAATAACTTGTGTATCTGAAATAGAGGGAAACAAAGACATTCATTCTTATCTGCTTGGAATGCCAATGGGCGCTGACTTGGCTCCATTATTAAAGTCATCCAAGGTCTCCCATCGTGCGGTTAGAAGCACATTTCTGCATGAATCACCATGTGGTGGAGGTTTTATCGTCTTTGTTTCCTTGGTGTCATATAGGTTCATGTTTTTTTTTCTTCAAATCCCCAATAAACATCGTTACGTAATGTCTTAATGAAGACTAACATGTGCTAAAAGAATATTTGGAGTTGTGCGGCATCCAACCCAATCCAAACCTTCCCGTGCATTGCTTTCAGGCTAATCCGAGGGTTGGGATCTCGGCCACATGAGACAATATTTATTGTTGCTTGCTTTGTGAAAAATACTGTAACTCCTGCGGTTGATCAGGATGATTGGCAGCGGGCAGATATTGGGCAGATGTGATGTGACATTGTATGCAGGATAACAATACATAACATACAGCCAGGGCTGTCTTAATGAGAGGGCACACCTAGGCACTGCCCAGGGGCCCCAATTGCATGGGGGGCCCCTGCCCTTTCCCCAAAGCAGCTGGTCCTTGAGCCCGTTCTGCCCCCAGAAATTGGGGCTGCCTCTCTACACCCCAGATATCCCCCCAGCACTCTGACCCCTCTACACCCCAGATATCCCCCCAGCACTCTGACCCCTCTACACCCCAGATATCCCCCCATCACTCTGACCCCTCTACACCCCAGATATCCCCCCAGCACTCTGACCCCTCTACACCCCAGATATCCCCCCAGCACTCTGACCCCTCTACACCCCAGATATCCCCCCAACACTCTGACCCCTCTACACCCCAGATATCCCCCCAGCACTCTGACCCCGCTATACCTCAGATATCCCCCCAGCACTCTGACCCGTCTACACCCCAGATATCCCCCCCAGCACTCTGACACCTCTACACCCCAGATATCCCCCCAGCACTCTGACCCCTCTACACCCCAGATATCCCCCCAGCACTCTGACCCCTCTACACCCCAGATATCCCCCCAGCACTCTGACACCTCTACACCCCAGATATCCCCCCAGCACTCTGACCCCTCTACACCCCAGATATCCCCCAGCACTCTGACCCGTCTACACCCCAGATATCCCCCCCAGCACTCTGACACCTCTACACCCCAGATATCCCCCCAGCACTCTGACCCCTCTACACCCCAGATATCCCCCCAGCACTCTGACCCCTCTACACCCCAGATATCCCCCCAGCACTCTGACACCTCTACACCCCAGATATCCCCCCAACACTCTGACCCCTCTACACCCCAGATATCCCCCCAACACTCTGACCCCTCTACACCCCAGATATCCCCCCCAGCACTCTGACACCTCTACACCCCAGATATCCCCCCAGCACTCTGACCCCTCTACACCCCAGATATCCCCCCAGCACTCTGACCCCTCTACACCCCAGATATCCCCCCAGCACTCTGACCCCTCTACACCCCAGATATCCCCCCAGCACTCTGACACCTCTACACCCCAGATATCCCCCCAACACTCTGACCCCTCTACACCCCAGATATCCCCCCAACACTCTGACCCCTCTACACCCCAGATACCCCCAGCACTGACCCCTCTACACCCCAGATATCCCTCCAGCACTCTGACCCCTCTACACCCCAGATATCCCCCCAGCACTCTGACCCCTCTACACCCTAGATATCTCCCCAGCACTCTGACCCCTCTACACCCCAGATATCCCCCCAGCACTCTGACCCCTCTACACCCCAGATATCCCCCCAGCACTCTGACCCCTCTACACCCCAGATATCCCCCCCAGTGCTCTGACCCCTCTACACCCCAGATATCCCCCAGCACTCTGACCCCTCTACACCCCAGATATCCCCCCAGCGCTCTGACCCCTTTTCACCCCAGATATCCCCCCAGCACTCTGACCCCTCTACACCCCAGATATCCCCCCCAGTGCTCTGACCCCTCTACACCCCAGATATCCCCCCAGCACTCTGACCCCTCTACACCCCAGATATCCCCCCAGCACTCTGACCCCTCTACACCCCAGATATCCCCCCAGCACTCTGACCCCTCTACACCCCAGATATCCCCCCAGCACTCTGATCCCTCTGCACTCTAGATATCCCCCAGCACTCTGACCCCTCTACACCCCAGATATCCCCCCAGCACTCTGACCCCTCTACGCCCTCGATATCCCCCCCAGCACTCTGACCCCTCTACACCCCAGATATCCCCCCAGCACTCTGACACCTCTACACCCCAGATATCCTCCCAGCACTCTGACCCCTCTACACCCCAGATATCCCCCCAGCACTCTGACCCCTCTACACCCCAGATATCCCCCCAGCGCTCTGACCCCTTTTCACCCCAGATATCCCCCCAGCACTCTGACCCCTCTACACCCCAGATATCCCCCCCAGTGCTCTGACCCCTCTACACCCCAGATATCCCCCCAGCACTCTGACCCCTCTACACCCCAGATATCCCCCCAGCACTCTGACCCCTCTACACCCCAGATATCCCCCAGCACTCTGACCCCTCTACACCCCAGATATCCCCCCAGCACTCTGATCCCTCTGCACTCTAGATATCCCCCAGCACTCTGACCCCTCTACACCCCAGATATCCCCCCAGCACTCTGACCCCTCTACGCCCTCGATATCCCCCCCAGCACTCTGACCCCTCTACACCCCAGATATCCCCCCAGCACTCTGACACCTCTACGCCCCAGATATCCCCCCAGCACTCTGACCCCTCTACACCCCAGATATCCCCCCAGCACTCTGACCCCTCTACGCCCCAGATATCCCCCCAGCACTCTGACCCCTCTACACCCCAGATATCCCCCCCCCCCAGTGCTCTGACTCCTCTACACCCAAGATATCCCCCCCAGCGCTCTGACCCCTCTACACCCCAGATATCCCCCCAGCACTCTGACTCCTCTACACCCAAGATATCCCCCCAGCACTCTGACCCCTCTACACCCCAGATATCCCCCCCAGTGCTCTGACCCCTCTACACCCAAGATATCCCCCCAGCACTCTGACCCCTTTTCACCCCAGATATCCCCCCAGCACTCTGACCCCTCTACACCCCAGATATCCCCCCAGCACTCTGACCCCTCTACACCCCAGATATCCCCCCAGCACTCTGACCCCTCTACACCCCAGATATCCCCCAGCACTCTGACCCCTCTACACCCCAGATATTCCCCCAGCACTCTGACCCTTCTACACCCCAGATGTCCCCCCAGCACTCTGACCCCTCTACACCCCAGATATCCCCCCCAGCGCTCTGACCCCTCTACACCCCAGATATCCCCCAGCACTCTGACCCCTCTACACCCCAGATATCCCCCCAGCACTCTGACCCCTCTACACCCTAGATATCTCCCCAGCACTCTGACCCCTCTACACCCCAGATATCCCCCAGCACTCTGACCCCTCTACACCCCAGATATCCCCCCCAGCACTCTGACCCCTCTACACCCCAGATATCTCCCCCAGCACTCTGACCCCTCTACACCCCAGATATCTCCCCAGCACTCTGACCCCCCTACACCCCAGATATCCCCCCAGCACTCTGACCCCTCTACACCCCAGATATCCCCGCCAGCACTCTGACCCCTCTACATCTCAGATATCCCCCCAGCACTCTGACCCCTCTACATCCCAGATATCCCCCCCAGTGCTCTGACCCCTCTACACCCCAGATATGCCCCCAGCACTCTGACCCCTCTACACCCCAGATATCCCCCCAGCACTCTGACCCCTCTACACCCCAGATATTCCCCCAGCACTCTGACCCTTCTACACCCCAGATGTCCCCCCAGCACTCTGACCCCTCTACACCCCAGATATCCCCCCCAGCGCTCTGACCCCTCTACACCCCAGATATCCCCCAGCACTCTGACCCCTCTACACCCTAGATATCCCCCCAGCACTCTGACCCCTCTACACCCTCGATATCCCCCCCAGTGCTCTGACCCCTCTACACCCAAGATATCCCCCCAGCACTCTGACCCCTTTTCACCCCAGATATCCCCCCAGCACTCTGACCCCTCTACACCCCAGATATCCCCCAGCACTCTGACCCCTCTACACCCCAGATATCCCCCAGCACTCTGACCCCTCTACACCCCAGATATCCCCCAGCACTCTGACCCCTCTACTCCCCAGATATCCCCCCCAGCGCTCTGACCCCTCTACACCCCAGATATCCCCCAGCACTCTGACCCCTCTACACCCTAGATATCCCCCCCAGCACTCTGACCCCTCTACACCCTAGATATCTCCTACCTCCTACCGACTTGATTTCTGTGTTACCTGCACTGTCTCCATTGTATGGGCCCCAGAGCATTACTTTGCCCAGGGGCCCATGATGCTATTAAGACAGCCCTGCATGCAGCGCTATCAAAATGTGGGAAATGCAGTGGCGGCTGGCAATCCACCAAACCCCTCCCCCGTTCGGTCGGTCTCGATCAATCAAACCCCCCCGCCCCCCTCGTCGCTGTCAGGTCACCTGAGGCCAGGTGACAGATGCACACCGTTGGGGTCAGGAGTGCGCCGCTAAGGTAGTGGACCCTACGGCTGACTGCTGCGGATGGAACTCAAGGTGGTTAAGGCCCCTTTCACACTGGGGCGGGAGGTGCGCTCACGGTATAGCGGCCGCTATTTTTAGCGGCACTATGCCGATTGGCCAAAATGTCAGGCGATCCTATTGGACGCCTAGCGCTGGGAGGAGCAGAGAGGACACACACCGCGGAGAGGACACCAGAGCCCGCAACGCTGGAAGATTGCCACAGCAGTTCCGACCACTGCTCTCACTGCCCGCATTCACGGTGAAGGGCAGTGGGTGGTGGAGGGAGGGGTGTTAGTGCCACGCTGCGCGCGGGGGGGGGGGGGGGGGGGGGTTAGCTGGCAGTTGTGCTAGTGCCGCTCCACTCCAGGGGGGTGGGGGTTGTTTGCCGCCCCTCCCAAAAAAAAACACCAGCCGCCATTCCCTGAAATCATACCCGAAACGGAGAACATTGATGCCCCGGACCAGTGGCATCCCAGGGGGCGCAAATGTAAAAAAATAAAAAAAAAGCAGCCACTGTGCCATCAATTGTCACCACTGTGCCATGCCATCAAATGCAGTTACTGTGCCATGCCATCAAACACAGCCACTGTGGTATCAATTGTCACCACTGTGCCATGCCATCAAACACAGCCACTGTGACATCAATTGTCACCACTGTGCCATGCCATCAAACGCAGCCACTGTGCCATCAATTGTCACCACTGTGCCATGCCATCAAACGCAGCCACTGTGCCCCTCAATTGTTGCCACTGTGCCAATTGTCACCACTATGCCCCTCAATTGTCGCCACTGTGCCAATTGTCACCACTGTGCCGATTGATGCCACTGTGCCCATTGTCACTACTGTGCCGATTGATGCCACTGTGCCCATTGATGCCACTGTGCCCATTGTCACTACTGTGCCCGTTGTTGCCACTGTGCATGTCACTGTGCCCTTTAATTGTTGCCACTGTGCCCATTGTCACTACTGTGCCCATTAATGCCTCTGTGCCCTTTGTCGCCTCTGTGCCCATTGTCGCCGCTGTGCCCTGTAAAATGCTGGCTCTGATAGGCACTTCCGCACAGCCAACCAGCTGCTGTTCTTCAGGTGGTCGGCGCTCAATGTCCGGCCACCTGAATAGACCAGCGGCAGCTGGCAACAATAACATACATTCATGCAATGCAATGAATGTATGTTATTTTCAGTGGCGGTGCGGCGGAACCGCCGCTGCCCCGGACCCCTTACTGCGAGCCGCTCCGTACGCCTGTGTGAACCCAGCCTTAGAATGGCTTTGAATTTCAAAAGGTTGACACCAGGTAAAGTGTAAATGTTTGTACCAGTTGCTGGAGTTCAGCTTTAAGACATTTGTATTTCTATATATAGGGCTAGCAGGTACGGCATGTACATGTTACGCGTTTCTTTTTTTTTTCTAGTGTTCCACCTCCTGCGGTCTCGGTGCGATGTGGCGCACAGTTGTGTGCACGGCGGAAGGTAATAACACATGCGACGCCAGCGCTAAACCAGCTCCCGCACGCCGCTGCTATCTGAGGCCTTGTGCATCCTGGACAGTGGGAAACTGGAGCAAGGTAACCGGTCCGCCGCCAAACTTGTCTTATCTTTTTTTGATGGGTCAATAAAGACTGAGGGCTACCGAAGGGGTACAGCTTCGTAATAATCGGTGTATTTGGGTTAAATGGTAGATTTTCCACCTTTAAATAATTGTAACAAAGTTATTGTCTTACACTGAAAGGAAATAATGTATATGGGGTTTTGTATATCTTTTAATTATTTATTTAGTGCAGAACCTATGAAATATTCTGAACCCCCCCAAAAAAAATCATACCCCATTTTAGTAAGATAGACATGAAATATAGCATATTATTAGTGGATGTGTACCATCCGCAGACATCAAATGGAGTGCTTTCCCCTTTCCTACCAGGCTGACTTTACTGGTGTGCTGTACATAGCCTGTGTTGCAAACGTACATTAACAGCGGGAGCTCAAATTTTACACATAGCTGAATAATACAGGGGAGACCCATGACTGCTGAGGCGCAATGAGCCCAGGTACAAATAAATGTAACCTAGATGTATAGAAAAACCTTCCCCCTTGCCCCCTCACCCTATTAAATAAACACACTTACAACCATTACTGTAGGTGACCGCGATATTGTGTCAATCTCGCTCCCTTTCTCGGGGAGATTGACCACCTACGAGCCCTGTCGCGGGAGCCAGCGCCGAGATGGGAGCAAGCCGTCATAGAAGCGACGGGGATCCAACTTGGATTCCCGCCAATTCTAACCGCGGCGTTTGGTATGAATCATGAGGGGGAACTCCACGCCAAATTTTAAATAAAAAAACGGCATAGTTTCCCCCCCAGGAGCATACCAGGCCCTTAGGTCTGGTATGGATTGTAAGGAGAAACCCCTACCCCTACCCATGTGGGTCCCGGAGCATAATGGGACTGTGACGCCATAAGAGGCCTATATAAATCGGTGCGACCCGCGCACCCGGCATTACAGCTCTGTTTTCATTTTCTTTGGGTAAAATCGTGAGAAATTGACCTGGTAGTGCTGGACTTTCTATTGAATGAATGCCATGGCTGCATCCTGTATTACATGCAAAGATATATCAACAGCAGGAGCTCAAATTGCGCACACAGCTGAGGAGACATCCCTTCCCGATACCTTCTCAGTAAACGTGTGCACTGCCGAAAAATGTGTTCGTTTTCATTTCAAAGTCGGAAAATTTGAAAATTCTGAAAATTTGGAAATTTGGAATTTTCGGGATGAACTAATTTGTCAAAATTCGTTAAACGATTTCGGAAACTAAACGGATGTCTACTTTTCAGCCGTCTGGATTTTCTCTTAGGCTGAGATGGTGGGAAGGTGACCTGGTAGTGCTGGGCTTTCCATAAAATGGATCTCATCTGTAATACATTGTTCTTTTTACTTTTTTTCAATTAAAAGATTAAATAAAATGACAAATTGACCTACAGCCATTATAGTTTCCTTTACAGCAACATGTAACTGTCATGGTTATTAACCACTTCCATACCGCACGCCGTCATATGATGTCCACAAAGGGGATCGCTTATCCCGGGTGGACGTCATATGACGTCCTGTAATTTGTGCGGGGATATCTGAATGATGGGTGCACCTAGAGGCATCATTCAGATATCATTTTGTTTGGCCTGGAGAGACGATCGCCGTGTCCCCCGGATGGGAAACATAGAGATGACTGGTGATCAGATGGTCACCAGTCATCTCTATGACCGTCGGAGGCCCGGGCACGATGTGATGACGTCACGCCCGGGTACGCGTAAGTAAACAAACCACAATTGCGGCTAGTAAGAATGAGATCTGTGAATTTTTTTTCACGATCTCATGCTTTCCAGCCTGGAGGAGAGATGTGGAGTCTTATTGACCCCCCCCCCCCCCGCATCTCTCCATAAAGAGGACCTGTCACACACTATTCCTATGTTTACATTCCTTGTAATAGGAATAAAAGCGATCGAAAATTAATTTTTTTTTTTAAAGTGTAAAAAATAAATAAGTGAAATAAAAAATAAATAAATAAAATTAAAATCCCCCTGTCCCCGGTAGCTCGCGCTCAGAAGCGTACGCACACGTAAGTCCCGCCCACGTATGTAAACGTCGTTTAAACCACACATGTGAGGTGTCGCCACGTGCGTTAGAGCATGTGCAACAATTCTAGCCCTAGACCTCCTCTGTAACTCTAAACTGGTAACCTGTATGGAGATTTTTAAGTACCGAAGTTTGGCGCCATTCCATGAGTGTGCGCAATTTTAAAGCGTGACAGGTTAGGTATCTATTTACTCGGCGTAACATCATCTTTCATATTTTACAAAAAAACTTGGGCTAACTTTACTGTTTTGTTATTTTTTAATTCATGAAACCATTTTTTTCCAAAAGAAAGGAGTTTGAAAAATGATTGTGCAAATACCGTGCAAGATAAAAAGTTGCAATGACCGCCATTTTATTCCCTAGGGTGTCTGCTAAAAAAAACATATATAATGTTTGGGGGTTCTGCGTAATTTTCTAGCAAAAGAATGATGATTTGTACATGTGGGAGAGAAGTGCCGGAATAGGCCCGGTGTGGAGGTGGGAATAAAAGCCTGGTATTGAAGGGGTTAAGTCACCCTATTCATTTTTTATTTCTAATCAAGTAACTATTGAGAAATTAACAAATACAAATAATTTACTTTAAAATACTGGACTATTTCCCTTCAGTCTGCTTATTATTTCCTCTGCAGTGTTCCCGGAATTGTGGGAATGGAGTCCGGATCAGAGACGTTCAGTGTGTGGACACTCGGGACAAGAGGATCCTGAGACCCTTCCACTGCCAGAGTACCGTCTACAAGCCGCGGGTACAGATGGCCTGCCAAGAGCAGAAATGTATGGAGTGGTATATTTCCTCCTGGAGAGAGGTGAGAACTTCCGCACCAAACAATCACATTTTTATTACAGCAGATACATCTAGAAACAATGGCAAGTCGTCTATGGTGCAGCTCCCGACAATTCAATTTAATTTCCGGCCTGCCCTGGCTGATTAATCTAGAGCAGGGGTCTCCAAACTTTCTAAACAAAGGGCCAGTATACTGTCCTTCAGACTGTGGAGGGGCAGGACTGAGGCCAGTTGGAGTAGAAAATGTCCTGGTGTCAGGAGTGGGAGTAAATAATGACCCAGTAATAGTGCCCCATCGTTGGTGTCATTCGAAGGAATTTTGCTCCTTCATGGGTGCCAGTGGGAGGACATATAGTATGCCCAATTGTACAGAGGAAAACTTGGACAGCCGCACTCCAAAAAACGTTCCTTTTATTTAAAACGTGTCACAAAAAATACATGCCACAGCAAAAAATAGAACAGAAGCTGACGCGTTTCACACTGTAGCTCAGTGCTTAATCAGAGCTATGATTAAAGCGGGGGTTCACCCTAAAAAAAAAAATAATAATTCTACCATGTCATCCAGCATACTAGAGAAAAGTGAATACCCTGCGCTGCCTATAGTGCGGTAATGGTAGCTGCTAACACAGCTTATTCAAAAAAGCAAAAGTGACAAAAAGATATGTAAGTGTAGCGCTTAGAGTGATATGTTAAATATCAAAATACCATGATATATGTAAATAATTACACAAAAGATAAATAAATGTGAAACATGAATAAACAGTCTGTGCAACCCTTTGGGAAAAGGGAAAAACCAATGGATGGATAATACAATGTACTTAATGTGATATCCAGTGAAAACCAAAATCCAACAAAACTTAATATTCAAAATAATTAATATTGTTGAAGTTCATTATCTCCACATTTCATTCACGTGAGTGAGGGAAGAAGATGCGTGACTTCTAAAACGATAAAATCCCACCACCGATAAAAGTGCAGGCTTACCAGAACTTATTGACCGCTAGTGGCATATGCCAAGAGAGGTCAATCAAGGCTTACTATGACGGATGTCAGAAAGCGATCCTTAGCCGGGAATTGTAGACCCAATTGGATGATGTATCCGTAGATGGAATAGGTCCCCAGGGACAGACGGGAAACTGCACTGGTGTAGGACTCTCAAAACCAATTGGTTTGATAAAATGACGGTGCATAGGAAAGAGAAAAGAGAGGTGGCCACATAGCGTAACTCCGTATGATAAAAATAGCGAAGTTTATTCACAGCTGACAAACTTACATTTGGCTGATGTAAAGATTTCTTGCATGCAAAAATGGGGCGACAGTGGAGTTCTCCCAACTCCACTGCCAGAGAACTCCACTGTCGCCCCATTTTTGCATGCAAGAAATCTTTACATCAGCCAAATGTAAGTTTGTCAGCTGTGAATAAACTTCGCTATTTTTATCATACGGAGTTACGCTATGTGGCCACCTCTCTTTTCTCTTTCCTATGCACCGTCATTTTATCAAACCAATTGGTTTTGAGAGTCCTACACCAGTGCAGTTTCCCGTCTGTCCCTGGGGACCTATTCCATCTACGGATACATCATCCAATTGGGTCTACAATTCCCGGCTAAGGATCGTTTTCTGACATCCGTCATAGTAAGCCTTGATTGACCTCTCTTGGCATATGCCACTAGCGGTCAATAAGTTCTGGTAAGCCTGCACTTTTATCGGTGGTGGGATTTTATCGTTTTAGAAGTCACGCATCTTCTTCCCTCACTCACGTGAATGAAATGTGGAGATAATGAACTTCAACAATATTAATTATTTTGAATATTAAGTTTTGTTGGATTTTGGTTTTCACTGGATATCACATTAAGTACATTGTATTATCCATCCATTGGTTTTTCCCTTTTCCCAAAGGGTTGCACAGACTGTTTATTCATGTTTCACATTTATTTATCTTTTGTGTAATTATTTACATATATCATGGTATTTTGATATTTAACATATCACTCTAAGCGCTACACTTACATATCTTTTCATCCAGCATACTAGCGCGAGCTACAGTATGCCTTTATTTATTTGTTTTGCGCCGTAATCACAGTTTAATACATTAGTTAAGTTTCAGACTCCCCGCGAGGAGTAGGCGTTCCTATGCAGAGGGGAACATGATTGACGGCCGGCTATGGCGCGTCACGCTTCCCGAAAATAGCCGAAATAGGATTTGGCTCTTCACGGCGCCTGCGCAGTCAGCTCCTAGTCTGTGCGCAGGCGCCGTATAGCGCCGTGAAGAGCCGAGTCCTACTCCGGCTATTTTCGGGAAGCGTGACGCGCCATAGCCGGCCGTCAATCATGTTTCCCTCTGCATAGGAACGCCCGTTCCACGCGGGGAGTCTGAAACGTAACTACGGGATTAAACTGTGAGTACGGCGCAAAAAAATAAAATAAAGGCATACTGTAGCTCACGCTAGTATGTTGGATTTCATGGTAGAAACTTGTGAGCGCATCGAGGCCTTTTGGGTAATGACTGCGCTCCCAATAAGCATTTTTATAAATAAATAAATAAATTTAGGGTGAACCACCACTTTAAGCACTGAGCTACAATGTGAAACGCGTCAGCTTCTGTTCTATTTTTTGCTGTGGCATGTATTTTTTGTGACCTGTTTTAAATAAAAGGAAAGTTTTTTTGGAGTGCGGCTGTCCAAGTTTTCCTCTGTATTTTTGAATCATCATTGCATTGCCGGAACCCATGGTTTGGATCTAGTGAGGAGGCTCTTTGGTCACATCTGAGCGGTTACCCTTTCTTCTAGTATGCCCAATTGTTGATGTCAGTGGGGAGAATTGTGACCCATTGTTGGTGTCACTGGGAGGAATTGTGACCCATTGTTGGTGTCACTGGGAGGAATTGTGACCCATTGTTGATGTCAGTGGGGAGAATTGTGACCCATTGTTGGTGTCATTGGGGGGAACTGTGCCCCATTGTTGGTGTTATTGGGAGGAATTGTGCCCCTTCATTGGTGTCAGTAGGAGGGTATGTGCCAAATTTTTGGTGAAAATGGGAGCATACATGCCCAATTGTTGGTGTCAGTGGAGGAACAGTGCCCTATCTTGGGAGGATTAGCTCCTCATATTAGTGGGAGGAATATGGCCCCATCGAGGAGTGGCGGCTGGTGGTCCATTTTTTTTGGGGGGGTGGAGGGGTCGGTGAAACTGCCCGCCACCCCATCTCCCCCGCTGTCGGTAGGTCGGTCACACCAATGCTGTATCCTGGCCTAGGCCAACAAGTCCAGGCCTAGGGCAGCACTTTGCAGGGGGGCAGCACGGACAGTGTCCCCGCCGGCTTGCGCTACACTGTTAGGCAAATTTGTTTAGCACCCCCATAAATCAGCCGCACTGCTTCCAGTATGTGGGCGGTTGGCATTCTGCAACTGTGGGGGGGGGGGGCGTAGCTTCAAATTTTTTACCATCCCTGTCCCACTGCAGAGATTTCCCTTCACTTCCTGTCCCATAGCCAAACAGGAAGTGAGAGGAAATCTATGCAAATTAAGGCAATCCATTGCCCCCCCCCCCCCCAGGCCATCAGAACTAGTGTCCTTGACAGGAAGGGGTGTGTCATATTTAAATTAGGGGGTGCATGAGTTTAGTCAGGCCTAGGGCAGCACAAAACCTAAATACATCCCTGGGTCACACCCCTTGATCGTCAGTCCACCAGCCCCGCACTTACCCCATCTCGGTCACAGGTAGCGCTTCCTCCTCGTTTGTTTCACCCAGTGTCTCCTCCTCCTCCTCGGCTTCACAGCGACTTCTCCTCCTCAGAGACCAAACCAATACAATCGCTTCTCATCTCGGCCAATCGGGTCTCAGGACTCGCTTCCTCATTGGCCGGAAGGAGAATCAGGAAGACAATAGCGAATAGAAATGGGAAAGCCGGTCGTGTGTACGGGGGCATTACAGTCGCTTCTCCTCTTGGCCAATCGGGTCTCAGGACTCGCTTCCTCATTGGCCGGAAGGAGAATCAAGAAGACAATAGCGAATAGAAATAGGAAAACCGGTCGTGTGTACGGGGCATTACAGTCGCTTCTCCTCTTGGCCAATCGGGTCTCAGGACTCGCTTCCTCATTGGCCGGAAGGAGAATCAGGAAGACAATAGCGAATAGAAATAGGAAAACCGGTTGTGTGTACGGGGGCATTACAGTCGCTTCTCCTCTTGGCCAATCGGGTCTCAGGACTCGCTTCCTCATTGGCCTGGCAGGAGAAGGACAATACTGAATATTAATTTGCTATTGTCAGACAACTCTGCACCCCGAGCCCACCCTATTTTTTAAGCCAATTAGAGCATCCGGCTCTATTCACGTGCATCTAAAAAAATAAAACAACCCATTGAAATCCATGCGTCCGTCAGCCCTACATGTAGATTAGGGGGCCAGATGCCCGGATTAGCGGGGCTGCGTCCCATATGGATGGGCCGCCACTGCCGTTGAGGGTGAAATAGCTCCTCATATCAGTGGGAGGAATATTGCCCCAAGGGCCAAATAAAAGCCCTAGATCCAGTCTATGGGAGGATGTATGGTGCACAGGAGAACAAGATATAGTAGATGTAGTACTCCATATTCCCATATAGGGCCCCAGTTTGGAGACCACTGCTCTAAGACCTCAAACACAGAACTTTATTTATTACAGGTACTTATATAGCACCATCAATTTACACAGCACTTACAATCTAAGATCCCTAACCCACATTCATCCATACTAGGGCCAATTTACCTGTCTTTGGAGAGTGGGAGAAAACCGGAGTACCCGGAGGAGACCCACGCAGGCACAGGGAGAACATGCAGACTCCAGTACCGTGGTTGGGATTCGAACCAATGACCCCGGTGCTGCCAGGCAGAAGTGCTAACCACCTAGCCACTATGCTGCCCATCTTTACTCCTAAAATGAGACTTTGAGGCTCCATTCACATTTAACCACTTAAGGACCGCCTCCTGCACATATACGTCGGCAGAATGGCACGGCTGGGCACATGCACGTACAGGTACGTCCTCTTTAAGTGCCCAGTCACGGGCCCGCGGCCCGGTCCGAAGCTCCGTGACCGCGGGACCCGATCGCCGCTGGAGTCCCGCGATCGGTCCCCGGAGCTGAAGAACGAGGAGAGCTGTGTGTAAACACACCTTCCCCGTTCTTCACTGTGGTGCCGTCATTGATCGTGTGTTCCCTTTTATAGGGAAACACAATGAATGACGTCACACGTCCAGCCCCGCCCCCCTACAGTTAGAAACACAAATGAGGTCACACTTAACCCCTTCAGCGCCCCCTTGTGGTTAACTCCCAAACTGCAATTGTCATTTTCACAGTAATCAGAGCATTTTTATATGCATTTTTTGCTGTGAAAACGACAATGGTCCCAAAAATGTGTCAACATTGTCCGAAGTGTCCGCCATAATGTCGCAGTCATGAAAAAAAATCGCTGATCGCCGCCATTAGTAGTAAAAAATAAATAATTAATAAAAATGCAATAAAACTATCCCCTATTTTGTAAACGCTATAAATTGTGCGCAAACCAACCGATAAACGCTTATTGCGATTTTTTTTTTACCAAAAATATGTAGAAGAATACGTATCAGCCTAAACTGAGGAAAACATTTATTTTTCATATTTTGGGGGGATATTTGTTATAGCAAAAAGGAAACAATATTGCATTTTCTTCAAAATTGTCGCTCTATTTTTGTTTATAGCGCAAAAAATAAAAACCGCAGAGGTGATCAAATACCACCAAAAGAAAGCTCTATTTGTGGGGAAAAAAGGACGCCAATTTTGTTTGGGAGCCACGTCGCACGACCGCGCAATTGTCAGTTAAAGCGACGCAGTGCCGAATCGCAAAAACTGGCCGGGTCCTTTAGCTGCCTAATGGTCCGGGTCTTAAGTGGTTAAGCAATACGTGAACATGCGTAAAAAAACACGCGTCCGCGCGGCGCGGAGGTGTCTGTAGCCTTAACAAAAGCACCAAGTGCTTACTGTTTATGTGACAATGAGGTGAACATCCCAGCTGTGCCCCCCCCCCCCCTCCCCTCCCCCTACACACGGGTCATACAATGGTAGAACAGAGCGCAGTGCTTCTGCCAAGGTCGTCCTGCACCTGTTTCCTGACACAACTTCTGGAAGACATAGAAGTCTATGCAGGGTGGAGAAATCCAAAAGTCCAAGAGAACATAACAGACCTTCGTCACATCTGGACCGTCAATGTTCTCACCCACCCGGTACATTCTGGTGTAAACACGCCATAGTAAGACGATTTTATGCCCAATTTGGGCATCAATCCTCTCACCTCCTCCCTCCTCCCCCTCTCATCCTCATTGTATTGTAAAAAGTCGCCATTTAAGCTCCAGGCACAAAAAAATGGATTTGCATTTATTCCTCAATAGCCACAAAAGATATAAACCCACTTTGTGTGCATCAATTGATGTAAAGGGGGACTCTGATGGGGACACCTGATGTAAGGGGGTACTCTGATGGGGACACCTGATGTAAGGGGGGCTCTGATGGGGACACCTGGTGTAAGGGGGACACTCTCATGGGGACATCTGATGTAAGGGGGGCTCTGATGGGAACATCTGATGTAAGGGGGCACTCTGATGGGAACACCTGATGTAAGGGGGGACTCTGATGGGAACACCCGAAGTAAGGGGGCACTCTGATGGGGACACCTGATATAAGGGGGGCTCTGATGGGGACACCTGATGTAAGGGGAGCACTCTGATGGGAACATCTGATGTAAGGGGGCACTCTGATGGGGACACCTGATGTAAGGGGTGCTCTGATGGGGACACCTGATGTAAGGGGGCGCTCTGATGGGGACATCTGATGTAAGGGGGCACTCTGATGGAAACACCTGATGTAAGGGGGCACTCTGATGGGGACACCTGATGTAAGGGGGCGCTCTGATGGGGACATCTGATGTAAGGGGGCACTCTGATGGAAACACCTGATGTAAGGGGGCACTCTGATGGGGACACCTGATGTAAGGGGGCGCTCTGATGGGGACACTTGATGTAAGGGGCACTCTGATGGGGACATCTGATGTAAGTAGGGAGTCTGATGGGAACACCTGATGTAAGGGGGTACTCTAATTGGGACACCTGATGTAAGGGGGCACTCTGATGGGGACACCTGATGTAAGGGGGTACTCTAATGGGGACACCTGATGTAAGGGGGTACTCTAATGGGGACACCTGATGTAAGGGGCACTCTGATAGGAGCACCTGATATAAGGGAAGAATCTGATGGGGACACTGGTGTAAGGGGCACTCTGATGGGAACATCTGATGTAAGGGGCACTCTGATGGGAACATCTGATGTAAGGGGGCACTCTGATGGGAACACCTGATGTAAGGGGGACTCTGATGGGGACACCTGATGTAAGGGGGCACTCTGATGGAAACACCTGATGTAAGGGGGCACTCTGGTGGGGACACCTGATGTAAGGGGGCACTCTGATGGGGACATCTGATGTAAGGGGGCACTCTGATGGAAACACCTGATGTAAGGGGGCACTCTGATGGGGACACCTGATGTAAGGGGCACTCTGATGGGGGCACTCTGATGGGGACATCTGATGTAAGGGGGCACTCTGATGGGAACATCTGATGTAAGGGGGACTCTGATGGGAACACCTGATGTAAGGGGGCACTCTGATGGGAACACCTGATGTAAGGGGGCACTCTGATGGGGACACCTGATGTAAGGGGTGCTCTGATGAGGACACCTGATGTAAGGGGGCACTCTGATGGGAACATCTGATGTAAAAGGGGACTCTGATGGGAACACCTGATGTAAGGGGGCACTCTGATGGGAACACCTGATGTAAGGGGGCACTCTGATGGGGACACCTGATGTAAGGGGTGCTCTGATGAGGACACCTGATGTAAGGGGGCACTCTGATGGGGACATCTGATGTAAGGGGGCACTCTGATGGAAACACCTGATGTAAGGGGGCACTCTGGTGGGGACACCTGATGTAAAGGGCACTCTGATGGGGGCACCTGATGTAAGGGGGGACTCTAATGGGAACACTGATATAAGGGGAGAATCTGATGGGGACACCTGATGTAAGGGGGGACTCTGATGGGGACCCTGATGTAAGGGGGACTCTGATGAGGACATCTGATGTAAGGGGAGCACTCTGATGGGAACACTGATGTAAGGGGGGACTCTGATGGGAACACCTGATGTAGGGGGACACCCTGATGGGAACACCTGATGTAAGGGGGGACTCTGATGGGAACACCTGATGTAGGGGGACACTCTAATGGGGACACCTGATATAAGGGGAGCACTCTGATGGGAACATCTGATGTAAAGGGGCACTCTGATGGGGACACCTGATGTAAGAATGCTCTGATGGGGACATCTGATGTAAGGGGGCACTCTGATGGAAACACCTGATGTGAGGCGGCACTCTGATGGGGACACCTGATGTAAGGGGCCCTCTGATGGGGACATCTGATGTAAAGGGGCACTCTGATGGGGACACCTGATGTAAGAATGCTCTGATGGGGACATCTGATGTAAGGGGGCACTCTGATGAGGACATCTGATGTAAGGGGCCCTCTGATGGGGACACCTGATGTAAGAATGCTCTGATGGGGACATCTGATGTAAGGGGGCACTCTGATGGAAACACCTGATGTGAGGCGGCACTCTGATGGGGACACCTGATGTAAGGGGCCCTCTGATGGGGACACCTGATGTAAGGGGGTACTCTAATGGGAACACCTGATATAAGGGGGGCACTCTGATGGGGACACCCAAAGTAAAGGGGACTCTGATGGGGACACCTGATATAAGGGACACTCTGATGGGAACACTGATATAAGGGGAGAATCTGATGGGGACACCTGATGTAAGGGGGACTCTGATGGGGACACCTGATATAAGGGGGCACTCTAATGGGGACATCTGATGTAAGGGGGGACTCTAATGGGGACATCTGATGTAAGGGGGGACTCTGATGGGAACACTGATGTAAGTAGGGAGTCTGATGGGAACACCTGATGTAAGGGGTACTCTGATGGGAACACATGATGTAAGGGGACACTCTGATGGGAACACTGATGTAAGGGGGGACTCTGATGGGGACCCTGATGTAGGGGGGACTCTGATGGGGACACCTGATATAAAGGGCACTCAATACTTCTGATATAATTGAACACTATAGCAAGTTATGAGATACGTGTTGCTGTTTTGGATCAGATTACTTTGCTTTTCATTGTTTCCACTCATTGCATGTAACAATATCTTGTGTGCTGATCAGGCTAACACCTGGTTACTCCTCATGTGGTTCCCAGTCTCTGGCAGGCAGTACTGCGGTCTCATGTCTTCACTTTGTGTGCCCCTGCAGTGCTCGGAGGAGTGCGGCGGTGGAATGCAGCAGAGGTTGGTCACCTGCCCTCAGACCGGTCGCTGCGATGAAAGTCTGAAACCCAACGGCAGCCGCCCCTGTAATGAACATCCATGCACTACGTGGGCTGTGGGGCCCTGGGGCCAGGTAAGTGTGGTATGGGGACATCTATGGATATACTTCACTCTGCACAGCTAGAAGGCTGCGAGATTTACCAGCTTCATGCAGCACGGATGGCGCTGGGGTTAGGTCCGCGCACCTCACACTTTGCACCCTCTTCTCTTTCCCGGGCTGTCTTCACGCTTTGGCTGCATTCAGTGCACAGCTTCCTGCGGAGGCGGAGTCCAGCGCCGCCAGGTGAAGTGCGTGAACAAGAGAACGGGGGCGGCCGAGGAAGATAATAATCTGTGTGACCACGAGCCGTGGCCGGAGAACGTCCAGAAGTGTAACCCTCAGGACTGCCAGCAGAACAACACCGGTAAGTGGCCACCGCTGAGCTACCGCACCCAGCGCTGTGCACACCTGATGTTAGGGGGGACTCTGATGGGGGACACCTGATGTAAGGGGGACTCTGATGGGGACACCTGATGTAAGGGGGACTCTGATGGGGACACCTGATGTAAGGGGGACTCTGATGGGGACACCTGATGTAAGGGGGACTCTGATGGGGACACCTGATGTAAGGGGGACTCTGATGGGGACACCTGATGTAAGGGGTACTCTGATGGGGGACACCTGATGTAAGGGGGACTCTGATGGGGACACCTGATGTAAGGGGTACTCTGATGGGGGACACCTGATGTAAGGGGGACTCTGATGGGGACACCTGATGTAAGGGGGACTCTGATGGGGACACCTGATGTAAGGGGGACTCTGATGGGGACACCTGATGTAAGGGGGCATTTTGGTGGGGACACTAGATACCAAAGGGGTAGTTTGTTGCAGACACCTGATGGGGACCCCTAAAGTAAGGGGGACTCTAATGGAGACCCCTGATATTAGGTGGACTCTAATAGGGACCCCTGATGTAGGAGGGACTCTAATGGGGACACCTGATGTAAGGGGGGGCTCTAATGGGGACCCTTGATGTAAAGGGAACTCTAATGGAGACCCCTTATGTAAGGTGGATCTAAGGGGGACCCTTGATGTAAGGGGGACACCTGATGTAAAGGGGACTCTAATTGGGGACACCTGATGTAAGGGGGGGCTCTAATTTGGACCCTTGATGTAAAGGGGACTCTAATGGGGACACCTGATGTAAGGGGGACTCTAATTGGGGACACCCGATGTAAGGGGGGGCTCTAATTTGGACCCTTGATGTAAAGGGGACTCTAATGGGGACCCCAGATGTAAGGTGGATGGATCTAATGGGGACCCTTGATGTAAGGGGGACTCTAATAGGGACACCTGATGTAAGGGGGACTCTAATGGGGACACCTGATGTAAGGGGGACTCTAATCGGGGACACCTGATGTAAGGGGGGCTCTAATGGGGACCCTTGATGTAAAGGGAACTCTAATGGGGACCCCTTATGTAAGGTGGATCTAATGGGGACACCTGATGTAAGGGGGACTCTAATCGGGGACACCTGATGTAAGGGGGGGCTCTAATTTGGACCCTTGATGTAAAGGGCACTCTAATGGGGACCCCTGATGTAAGGTGGATCTAATGGGGACCCCTGATGTAAGGGGGACTCTAATCAGGGACACCTAAAGTAAGGGGGGCTCTAATGGGGACCCTTGATGTAAGGGGGACTCTAATGGGGACCCCAGATGTAAGGTGGATCTAATGGGGACCCCAGATGTAAGGTGGATCTAATGGGGACCCTTGATGTAAGGGGGGCTGAAAAAAGACACAAGTCCATCAACTTCATCCTGTGTGTGTGATTTATATGTCAGTATTGCATTGTATATCCCTGTATGTTGTGGTCGCTCATGTGCTTACAGTGGGGATGGAAAGTTTGGGCACCCCAGGTAAAAATTTGTATTAATGTGCATAACGAAGCCAAGGAAAGATGGAAAAATCTCCAAAAGGCATCAAATTACAGATCAGACATTCTTATAATATGTCAAAAAAAGTTACATTTTATTTCCATCATTTACACTTTCAAAATGACAGAAAACAAAAAAAATGGCGTCTGCAAAAGTTTGGGCACCCTGCAGAGTTAATATCTTGTACTGCCCCCTTTGGCAAGTATCACGGCTTGTAAACGCTTTTTGTAGCCAGCCAAGAGTCTTTCCATTCTTGTTTGAGGGATCTTTGCCCATTCTCCCTTACAAAAGTCTTCCAGTTCTTTGAGATTTCTGGGCTGTCTGTCACGCACGGCTCTTTTAAGGTCTATCCATAGATTTTCAATTATGTTGAGGTCAGGAGATTGTGAAGGCCATGGCAAAACCTTCAGTTTACGCCTCTTGATGTAATCCCCCGTGGATTTTGAGGTGTGTTTAGGATCATTATCCATTTGTAGAAGCCATCCTCTCTTTAACTTCAGCTTTTTCACAGATGGCATCAAGTTACCATCCAAAATGTGCTAAATTTTATTGAATCCATTTTTCCTTCTACTTGTGAAATGTTCCCTGTGCCACCGGCTGCAATACAACCCCAAAGCATGATTGATCCACCCCCATGCTTCACAGTTGGACAGAGGTTCTTTTCATTAAATTCTGTGCCCTTTCTTCTCCAAACGTACCTTTGCTCATTCCGGCCAAAAAGTTCTATTTTAACCTCATCGGTCCACAGAACTTGTTTCCAAAATGCATCAGGCTTGTCTATATGTTCATTTGCAAAGTTCAAACGCTGATTTTTGTGGTGAGGACGTAGAAGAGGTTTTCTTCTGATGACTCTTCCATGAAGACCAGGGGCCAGATTCAAGAAGCAATTGCGCCTGTGTAACCATAGGTTACACAGCGCAATTGCTTACTTGCTCCGGCGTAGCGAATGCTCCTGATTCAGGAACATCGCTACGCAGACTGCGGCTTAAAATCTGCGTGGCATAAGGCTCTTATGCCACGCAGATTTTAGGCTGCATTCTTGCTTTGGCCGCTAGGGGGCGCTCCCATTGTGATCTGTGTATAGTATGCAAATTGCATACTAACACCGATTCACAACGTTGCGCGAGCCCTGCGTACGCAAATTACGTAGTTTGCGTACGTCGGGTTTCGCGTAAGGTTACACATCTTATAGCAGGCGCAGCCAATGCTATAGGATACCCACGTTCCCGCGTCGCGATATTTAAAATCTACGTCCTTTGTGTAAGTGAATCGTGAATGGCGCTGGACGCCATTCACGTTCACTTTGAAGCAAATGACGTCCTTGTGACGTCATTTGCCGCAATGCACGTCGGGAAAGTTTCCCGACGGAGCATGCTCTCTACACTCGGTGCGGGAGCGCGCCTAATTTAAATGATTCACGCCCCCGGCGGGATCATTTACATTGCGCGCACTTACGCCGGGCAATTTTGCCGGCACGCCCTCGCAATTTACGGAGCTACTGCTCCGTGAATCGAGGGCAGCGCAAAATATTTGCGGGGGCGCAGGGCAAAATCGTTGCCCTGTGCCTCCGCAAATAAAGCACAAATGTACCTGAATCTGGGCCATTATTTGTACAAGTATCTCTTTATAGTGGAATAGTGTACCACAACTCCAGTGTCTGCCAGATCTTTCTGGAGGGATCGTGCCGTCAAACGTGGGTTTTGAATTGCTTTTCTCACAATCCTGCGAGCTGTTCTGTCTGATATTTTTCTTGGTCTTCCAGATCTTGCTTTACCTTCCACTGTTCCTGATGACTGCCATTTCTTAATTACATTCCGAACAGAGGATATTGATATCTGAAAACGCTTTGCTATCTTCTTATAGCTTCTCCAGCTTTGTGAGCGACAACTATTTTCACTTTCAGTTTTCTAGACAACTGCTTAGAAGAACCCATGGTGCTGATTGTTGGGGGAGGGTCAGATGAGTCTGGGCATTTAAAACCTTTGAGATTGACATCACCTGGTCTTCCCAGACGATGATTGAGAACAATCCATGACACTGGCAGCTCTCAGCTCTGCAAAGGGGGCGGGGCATGCTAGAAATTCTGCAGGGTGCCCAAACTTTTGCAGACACCATTTTTTGGTTTTCTGTCATTTTGAAAGTGTAAATGATGGAAATAAAATCTAACTTTTTTTGACATATTATAAGAATGTCTAATCTGTAATTTGATGCCTTTGGAGATTTTTCCATCTTTCCTTGGCTTCGTTATGCACATTAATACAAATTTTTACCTGAGGTGCCCAAACTTTCCGATCCCCACTGTATCTAAAAGTTTTTTGAAACTATCGATGCTCCTCCCCCGCTGAGACCACCGCCTGTGGAAGGGAATTCCACATCCTTGCCGCTCTTACAGTAAAGAACCCTCTACATAGTTTAAGGTTAAACCTCTTTTCTTCTAATTTTAATGAGTGGCCAAGAGTCTTGTTAAACTCCCTTCCGCGGAAATGTTTTCTCCCTATTGTGGGGTCACCAGTACGGAATTTGTAAATTGAAATCATCTCCCCTCCCATCGTCTCTTCTCCAGAGAGAATAAAATTAGAGCTCACAACCTTTCCTCATCACTAATATCCTCCAGACCCTTTATTAGCTTTGTTGCCCTTCTTTGTACTCGCTCCATTTCCAGCACATCCTTCCTGAGGACTGGTGCCCAGAACTGGACAGCATACTCCAGGTGCGGCCAGACCAGAGTCTTGTAGAGCGGGAGAATTATCGTTTTATCTCTGGAGTAAATGCCCTTTTTATTGCCAATATTCTGTTTGCTTTGTTAGCAGCAGCTTGGCATTGCTGAGCCTATCATCTACTAGGACCCCCAGGTCATTTTCCATCCTAGACCCCCCCCAGAGGCTCCCCCCCCCCCCGTACCTGAGCTCCTCCCTCCCTCATACCTGAGCTCCTCCCTCTCCCATTGCTGAGCCTATCATCTACTAGGACCCCCAGGTCCTTTCCCGTCCTAGAAAGGCAGATAGATAGATTATGTAAGCCTTGCTCCTTTCACGTACTCTGATTTGTAATGATCTAATCTCGGGGTGATTGGTGATCTTCCAAATCTGTGAAATTTCTCTATTAATGGGGAGACGTTCAGTTTCCATGTCTGGGTGAGCGGAATGTTCTGCAGAAGAACGGATCTCATGTCGGTGTGTGTATTGTACAGTCCTGGTTAGCACTGTATATGATCACACTCAGCGGCGGTTCGTCCATAGAGGGCGCTGGAGCGCCGCCCCCTCTGGCTCCGCACCGCCACTGACTAATAACATAGATTCATTGCATGAATGTATGGTATTGTCGCCGCTGCCGCTGGTCTATTCAGATGGCTGGACATAGAGCGCCGGCCACCTGAATAACGGCAGATGGTTGGCTGTACGGTAGTGCCTATCAGGGCCAGCGCCTCTGAGAGGCTTTCCGAGTAGAGCTGTAGTCGGCTTCCTGAATGCTTATCCTCGGGACGTACCGGCGGTGCGTTCCTTGGATAAGACTGACAGGCGTCTCAGCCAATCAGGTTCACCGGTTCTGGCTATTGGTAACCTGACTGGCTGAAGCATCATCGAGGGCGGGAGAAGACATCGAGGGACGTGGATGGCTGACTCCAGTAAAGGTAAGTGCCGGGCAGGGGGATGGGGAAGGGGAATTTTACAGGGCACAGCAGCGACGAAGGGCACAGTGACGACAATGGGGACAATTGGCACAACGGCATGAATGGGCACAGTGGGGACAATGTGGCACAGTGGGGACAATTAAAGGGCACAGTGACATCAATGGGCACAGTGGCGACAATTAAAGGGCACAGTGGTGACAATTGGCACAGTGGCGACAAAAGATGGGCACAGTGGCTGCGTTTGATGGCATGGAACAGTGGTGACAATTGATGGCACAGTGGCTGCATTTGATGGCATGGCACAGTGGCTGCATTTGATGGCATTGCACAGTGGTGACAATTGATGGCACAGTGGCTGCGTTTGATGGCATGGCACAGTGGTGACAATTGATGGCACAGTGGCTGCGTTTGATGGCATGGCACAGTGGTGACAATTGATGGCACAGTGGCTGCGTTTGATGGCATGGCACAGTGGCTGCGTTTGATGGCATGGCACAGTGGCTGCGAATTGATGGCACAGTGGCTGCGTTTGATGGCATGGCACAGTGGTGCGAATTGATGGCACAGTGGCTGCTTTTGATGGCATGGCACAGTGGTGACAATTGATGGCACAGTGGCTGCGTTTGATGGCATGGCACAGTGGCTGCGTTTGATGGCATGGCACAGTGGCTGCGAATTGATGGCACAGTGGCTGCGTTTGATGGCATGGCACAGTGGTGCGAATTGATGGCACAGTGGCTGCTTTTGATGGCATGGCACAGTGGTGACAATTGATGGCACAGTGGCTGCGTTTGATGGCATGGAACAGTGGCTGCGTTTGATGGCATGGCACAGTGGCTGCGTTTGATGGCATGGCACAGTGGCTGCATTTGATGGCATTGCACAGTGATGCGAATTGATGGCACAGTGGCTGCGTTTGATGGCATGGCACAGTGGTGCGAATTGATGGCACAGTGGCTGCGTTTGATGGCATGGCACAGTGGCTGCGTTTGATGGCATGGCACAGTGGTGCGAATTGATGAAACAGTGGCTGCGTTTGATGGCATGGCACAGTGGTGACAATTGATGGCACAGTGGCTGCGTTTGATGGCATGGCACAGTGGTGCGAATTGATGGCACAGTGGCTGCGTTTGATGGCATGGCACAGTGGTGACAATTGATGGCACAGTGGCTGCGTTTGATGGCATGGCACAGTGGTGCGAATTGATGGCACAGTGGCTGCGTTTGATGGCATGGCACAGTGGTGACAATTGATGGCACAGTGGCTGCGTTTGATGGCATGGACCAGTGGTGACAATTGATGGCATAGTGGCTGCGTTTGATGGCATGGCACAGTGGCTGCGTTTGATGGCATGGCACAGTGGCTGCGTTTGATGGCATGGCACAGTGGCTGAGTTTGATGGCATGGCACAGTGGCTGAGTTTGATGGCATGGCACAGTGGTGCGAATTAATGGCATGGCACAGTGGTGACAATTGATGGCACAGTGGCTGCGTTTGATGGCATGGCACAGTGGCTGCGTTTGATGGCATGGCACAGTGGCTGCGTTTGATGGCATGGCACAGTGGCTGCATTTGATGGCATTGCACAGTGATGCGAATTGATGGCACAGTGGCTGCGTTTGATGGCATGGCACAGTGGTGCGAATTGATGGCACAGTGGCTGCGTTTGATGGCATGGCACAGTGGCTGCGTTTGATGGCATGGCACAGTGGTGCGAATTGATGAAACAGTGGCTGCGTTTGATGGCATGGCACAGTGGTGACAATTGATGGCACAGTGGCTGCGTTTGATGGCATGGCACAGTGGTGCGAATTGATGGCACAGTGGCTGCGTTTGATGGCATGGCACAGTGGTGACAATTGATGGCACAGTGGCTGCGTTTGATGGCATGGCACAGTGGTGCGAATTGATGGCACAGTGGCTGCGTTTGATGGCATGGCACAGTGGTGACAATTGATGGCACAGTGGCTGCGTTTGATGGCATGGACCAGTGGTGACAATTGATGGCATAGTGGCTGCGTTTGATGGCATGGCACAGTGGCTGCGTTTGATGGCATGGCACAGTGGCTGCGTTTGATGGCATGGCACAGTGGCTGAGTTTGATGGCATGGCACAGTGGCTGAGTTTGATGGCATGGCACAGTGGTGCGAATTGATGGCATGGCACAGTGGTGACAATTGATGGCACAGTGGCTGCGTTTGATGGCATGGCACTGTGGTGCGAATTGATGGCACAGTGGCTGCGTTTGATGGCATGGCACAGTGGTGACAATTGATGGCACAGTGGCTGCGTTTGATGGCATGGCACAGTGGTGCGAATTGATGGCACAGTGGCTGCGTTTGATGGCATGGCACAGTGGTGACAATTGATGGCACAGTGGCTGCGTTTGATGGCATGGACCAGTGGTGACAATTGATGGCATAGTGGCTGCGTTTGATGGCATGGCACAGTGGCTGCGTTTGATGGCATGGCACAGTGGCTGCGTTTGATGGCATGGCACAGTGGCTGAGTTTGATGGCATGGCACAGTGGCTGAGTTTGATGGCATGGCACAGTGGTGCGAATTGATGGCATGGCACAGTGGTGACAATTGATGGCACAGTGGCTGCGTTTGATGGCATGGCACTGTGGTGCGAATTGATGGCACAGTGGCTGCGTTTGATGGCATGGCACAGTGGTGACAATTGATGGCACAGTGGCTGCGTTTGATGGCATGGCACAGTGGTGACAATTGATGGCACAGTGGCTGCGTTTGATGGGCACAGTGAGGCTGCAATTTTTGTCTTTTTCGTTTGTGCCCCCCCCCAAAAAATGTTGAGCACCAGCCGCCACTGATCACAATGTATATTTGCGTCTATAGCGTGCTTGCGGTGTGTATGTCCCCGGTCTGCGCCGTGTGATATCTAGAAATACCTTGTCACAGTGCGGCTGACAATTCTCTGGAGCACCTATAAAAATAGACGGAATACCGGCCTGGAAATACCTTGTTGGAATTTTCCTGTAAGTGGACTGGCAGGCACTGGGATGTTTAGGTCCCATAGAGAATACTAAGGGAGATACAGTATATACGAGTATAGAATATATTTACATTGTATACACGATAAAGAACACCAAAAATAATATAATTCATGAATGGGTAATCTTGTTATACAAATTCCCAAGAAGTCTGGGCCAGATTCACATAGCTGCGCTCCGGCGTAACGTAACTCATTTACGTTACGCCGCCGCAAGTTTCCAGCGTAAGTGCTTGATTCACAAAGCACTTGCGTGTAAACTTTCGACGGCGTAGCGTAAAGCCGTCCGGCGCAATCCCGCCTAATTCAAATGGGGCGTGTACCATTTAAATTAGGCGCGTTCCCGCGCCGAACGTTCTGCGCATGCTCCGTTTGGAAATTTCCCGTCGTGCTTTGCGCGAAATTACGGCGCCCCGACGTGTTTTTTGAACGGCGACGTGCGTAACGTACTTTCGTATTCCCGGACGTCTTACGCAAAAAAAAAAAAAAATTGAAATTCGACGCGGGAACGACGGCCATACTTTAACATGGCTGGTCTAAATCTAAGCCATGAAATAGCAGGCTTAAGATTGCGACGGGAAAAACCGACTAGCGACGACGTAAGAGATTGCGACGAACGCGTGTACCTTTCGTGGATCGCCGTAAACAGCTAATTTGCATACCCGACGCTGGAAAACGACGCAAACTCCACCCAGCGGGTGCCGGAGAATTACACCTAGGATCCGAAGCCGTACGCCTGTCGGATCTATGCCAAAAGCCGTCGTATCTTGGTTTGAGGATTCCAAATCAAGATACGACGCGGCAAATTTGAAAATACGCCAGCGTTTCAGTAGATACGCCGGCATATTTCTACTGTGAATCTGGCCCTCTGTTTCTAAAGGTAATGCGTCTAAGGTAAATCTTAATAATCATAATTAATTGCATGATATAAAAGTATTAATACTCACACACAGGGGTGTATTTATAAAAAAAAACAAAAAAATGTTGTAATATTTATTATTATTATTTATTGATTTAAAATAGAAAATATATTTTTCTTTAATTTGGCCACTAGATGGAGCTAAGTGTCAAAGGAAATGGTACTTAGCCCCAGCTAGTGGTCGAATGCAGTATATTCTATTTTAAATCAATGAAAAACTTTCAAACAACATAGGAAACATTCTATCAAACAAAAAATGTCATTGCCACATTTGCAGAGGACAAATGTACAAATTGGAATATAACTTTTTTTGTAAATTGCTCATGTTGGTCTTGTGGGCCCAATCTATTGCTCCTCTGGCAGCCAGCACCGCATTCTCTCTACGCTCCGGCAGTGGACTGTCACTCATGACCAGGGGCGGACTGACAACTCATGGGGCCAGGCCCGTTGGAACCCGACAGGCAAAGCAAGCATTTGCCTGGGGCCCCCGAGCTAGCCAGGGGCTCCCGGGCTGGCCAGGGGCCCCAGCAGGGAGGGCACTTGCCGCACCGCTGCGTCCTCCTGCAGTCCGGTCGACCGTGTACCATAACCGCGCGGTACAGGAGAATCAGGTTCCTGTTCCTGGCCGGACTGACAGGAAGTGCACACACTGAGTGTTCACGCCCTTTCAGTCCGGCCCCGGGAACAGCAAATTGAATCTCCTGTACGATATGGTACACGGCCGACCGGACTGCAGGAGGACGCAGCGATGCGGCAAGGGCCCTCCCTGCTGGGGCCCCTGTGCGGACACCAACATCTGCCGGCGTGTGAGGATAGAGGTAAATAGCCAACCCCCCCCCCCCCCGCTTCTCAAATGAAAAACTGAATGTCACAGTTTTTGCCTGGGGCCCCCAAATGTCTTCAAACGGCCCTGCATGGGGACCCCGGGTAATAGGAGATTATGGGGCAACACAGTATACACACACACACATACAGTATACACACACACACATACAGTATACACACACACACATACAGTATACACACACAAACATATAGTATACATACACAGTATACACACACACATAGTATACATACACAGTATACACACACAGAATACACATACTGAAAAGGTACTGGAGAGGCGAGGCAGCTATAATCTTGGGATTTTTAAAAAACACTGATTTTTACATACTGTCCCTGGTTTTACTGAGGCTGGCAACCCTGATGGGGCCCCCTAGTGGCATGGGGCCCTCGTGCAGTGCCCGAGTGCCTGAATAGTCAGTCCGCCCCTGCTCATGACATGCTCATGTTCAGTGCAGGGCTATGGGCTCTGCATTGTCGTTGATGATATCAGAGGACCAGCAACCACCAGAAAGTAGTTGGAAATAGGCTGCAGGGACCGGCTTTGCAGCGCAGAGGATCCTGCAGGAGGGGAAGATCGAATAAGTGAAACTGATTTTCTGGTCCCTAGACCTAAATCGGCATTTAACCTGTGCAGTACGGGGGTAAGCCCCCTTTGCAAAGCAGCATTTTTGTTTTTCTCATTGTTCAGCTTTAGTCAGTATGATGACTGAGAATAGGTCGAAGAAAGTTCAAATTGAAAATTTAATTTAAATACATTTTAAATAAAATTAAAATTACAATTTACTTAAATTAAAAAGCAAAAAAAAATTTCATGAAAATTAGAAGATAAAGAAAATTAAAGGAGTTCTCTAAGCTAAAACTTTTAACCCCCGCTGTGCCCGGGCTGTAAAACTATACAAAATAAACTTTCACTTACCTGCCTACGATCCCCCGTTGTTCCGATATCGCCGTCCCGTTCTCCGGTCCCGGTCTGTTCCACTTCCTGCGGGTCGGTGACTCACAGTGCGCTCAGCCTATCAGCGGCCGCGACTAGACATTGCTGCGGCCGCTGATAGGCTGAGCGCACTGTGAGTCACCGACCCGCAGGAAGTGGAACAGACCAGGACCGGAGAACGGGACGGCGATATCGGAACAACGGGGGATCGTAGGCAGGTAAGTGAAAGTTTATTTTGTATAGTTTTACAGCCCGGGCACAGCGGGGGTTAAAAGTTTTAGCTTAGAGAACTCCTTTAAAAGAAAAAGTCAAAGAAAAATAAAAATAAAATAAAAATAAAATAAAAGTAAAATAAAAGTAAAAGAAAAGTAAAAGAAAAGTAAAAGAAAAGTAAAAGAAAAGTAAAAGTCAAAGAAAAAGTCAAAGAAAAAGTCAAAGAAAAAGAAAAATCAAAGTAAAAGGAAATTTAAAGAAAAATCAAAGTCAAAGACAAATCAAAGTCAAAGACAAATCAAAGTCAAAGACAAATCAAAGTCAAAGACACATCAAAGTCAAAGAAAAGTCAAAGTCAAAGAAAAGTCAAAGTCAAAGAAAAGTCAAAGTCAAAGAAAAGTCAAAGTCAAAGAAAAGTCAAAGTCAAAGAAAAGTCAAAGTCAAAGAAAAGTCAAAGAAAAAGAAAAGTCAAAGAAAAAGTCAAACAAAAATAAAAGTAAAAGGAAATTAAAAGAAAATTCTAAGAAAAAGTCAAAGTAAAAGGAAATTAAAAGAAAATTCAAAGAAAAAGAAAAGTCGAAGAAAAAGAAAAGTCGAAGAAAAAGAAAAGTCGAAGAAAAAGAAAAGTCGAAGAAAAAGAAAAGTCAAAGAAAATTCAAAGTAAAAGGAAATTAAAAGAAAAAGTAAAAAAAAAAAAAAAAAAGTAAAAAGAAAAGGGTAAAATAAAATTAAAATTAAAAATAAAAGTAAAAGAACATTACTGAAAAATCACAGAGATGTTCAGTAATATCTGATACTGTTCCCTTCTGAAACTTGCCAAAGAAATGAATAACTATCTGGCTCACTAGTATCTTATAATAATAGCATTAATTACAGATATTAGTACATAAGTACATGGGGTTCCATTTCTTATCACAAGGCCTCGGTCATATAAAGCTGATGTGTAAATCCATTTCAGATGCAGCGTTGGTAGATCTATGAATATAGAACAGAGTCTGGGATTGTGAATACCAACGCTGGGAGTGGCAGTGCCCTCATTATATGCCAACTCTGCACATATTTTGCAATTCTGATAAGCGGGCTGCAAAGCAACAGCAAAGGGCAATGGCACATAAAGCTGTGTTCCACTTACTGGCCCATTAACCCCCCATCCCCCTCCCCTCCCCCTCCCATTCCCAAACTGGACTGCAGAGTTAATGTTTATACCTTATTTGATGACATATTAACAGTGACCAAGATTTCAGATTCCAGGGTCAGTAAGTGGGTCACACTCCCATGCAGTAAATAAAAAATAAAGGTGCAAAAAAACATTGTCCATAGCTCATATTAAAATAATGCAAAAGCTTGATAAATGAGTGGGTTATTGGGCCTTATTGATACTGTGAAGCCGTTTATACAACTTATATATGAATATTGAAAAGTGATAAAAGGCAGACCCTGTGGACGTGAATTCAAAAAAAAGATTTGATCAGAGGTAGCTCTTTAATTAGGCGGTCGCCTAAGGCCTCGCACTCACAGGGGCCTCGCGGCCACCTAATTTGTCTCTGCTCAACCACTTTGTGCTAGATCCGTGCATCTTTCTACAGCCATTTTATTTGTTTGAATTTGGGGCCCCCTGTGTCTAAGCTTTGCTTAAGGCCTCACAAAGCCTAGAGCCGCCTCTGGATTTGATTATATCACCTGTTCTTCTTGCTGGAGGCTTTGACGCGAGGAAGCATAGCCCTGCCTCAACCAAGATGGCCACCTCCACACTGAGACAGAGGGGGGGATTTGCTAAAACTGGTGCACACAGAATCTGGTGCAGCTGTGCATGGTAGTCAATCGGCTTCTAACATCAGCTTGTTCAATTAAGATTTGACAATAAAATCTAGAAGCTGACTGGTTACTTTGCACAGCTGCACCAAATACTGTGTGAATCAGTTTTGATAAATCTCCTCCATAGTGTCAGAACCTGGATCACCTGCTGGTGGCACTGTAGTTTCCAGGGCAGAAGACTGTAGTTCTGGTGTCTACCAGCAAGTATCTTCCATCAGCCAGCTGACCCCAGTAATCAGTCTTCATCTGATGCTGGCTGCTGGAAGGGTATTTAGTCCCTCCTCTACTAGTCTGCCTGATAGCTAGATCCATGCTTGCTGAGTTATCCTGAGTCAAATTGTTCCCTGGTGTCGATCCTGCCCTACATCCTGTACCCTGTTGCCTCATATCTGCTACCCTTGTTCCTGTACAAAAAGTCTAATGCTGCGTACACACGGTCGGATTTTCAGATGGAAAAAGTTCGATGGGAGCTTCTCATCAGATATGTGTATGCCCCATCAGACTTTCAGGTTCACAGGGTCTCAGCCAATCAGGTTCGCCGATTCTGGTTATCGGTAAGCTGATTGGCTGAAGCGTCACTAAGGCGGGAAAAGACATCGAGGGACGTGGAAGGAGAAAGGTAAGTGCATTTTACAGGGCACAGCGGCGACGATGGGCACAGAGGTGACAATGGGCACAGTGGCAACAAAGGGCACAGTGGCAACAAAGGGCACAGTAGCATCAATGGGCACAGTGGTGACAATGGGCACAGTGGCAACAATTAAAGGGCACAGTGACATGCACAGTGGCAACAATGGGCACAGTGGCGACAATTGAGGGGCACAGTGGCTGCGTTTGATGTCATGGCACAGTGGTGACAATTGATGGCACAGTGGCTGTGTTTGATGGCATGGCACAGTGACTGCGTTTGATGGCATGGCAAAGTGACTGCGTTTGACGGCATGGCACAGTGGTGCGAATTGATGGCATAGTGACTGCATTTGATGGCATGGCACAGTGGTGATAATTGATGGCACATTGGCTGCGTTTGATGGCATGGCACAGTGGCTGCGTTTGATGGCATGGCACAGTGGTGCGAATTGATGGCATAGTGACTGCAGTTGTTGGCATGGCACAGTGGTGACAATTGATGGCACAGTGGCTCAGTTTGATGGCATGGCATAGTGGTGACAATTGATGGCACAGTGGTGACAATTGATGGCACAGTGGCTGCATTTGATGGGCACAGTGAGGCTGCAATTTTTTTCTTAGTTTTTTTTTTTTCGTTTGCGCCCCCCCCCCCCCGAAAATTTTGAGCACCAGCCGCCACTGCTCATGTGACCCTATAACCGGCACTTTGGTTGCTCCTCATACTCGGATATCTCCTCCGGTTTGATACACCGGCCATGTGGCTGTTGACACAATGAAGACAAACAATGAACAGAAGCCTTTGAAGATTCTCTCTCTATGTAAACTTCAGATTCTGAGCACAGGAAACGTATCCGGAGGAGCAGAGCCTCAGATTTCCTGGATATTCCGTTGGATATCAGGGGATGTGAGGATAGTCGGACGTGTCGCCTTCACACATACAATGTAGCGGTCTTCATACATCTGATGAATGATGCGGCTACACCGCCTGAGGATTCTTAGGAGAACCTTCTGAATACTTGGAGTTTACGGACATAAAAAATATATAATGGCCCAGATTCAGTAAGCAATTGCGCCTGCGTAACCATAGGTTACGCAGCGCAATTGCTTACTTGCGCCGGCGTTACGAATGCTCCTGATTCAGGAACATCGTAACGCCGACTGCAGCCTAAAATCTGCGTGGCATAAGGCTCTTATGCCACGCTGATTTTAGGCTGCATTCTTGCGTTGGCCGCTAGGGGGCGCTCCCATTGTGATCAGCGTATAGTATGCAAATTGCATACTAACACCGATTCACAAAGTTGCGCGGGCCCTGCGTACGCAAGTTACGGATTTTCCGTACGGCGTCTTTAGCGTAAGGGGCAGCCAATGCTAAAGTATACCGCCCTTCCCGCGTCGCGACGTTCAAATTTTACGTCGTTTGCGTAAGTGATTCGTGAATGGCGCTGGACGCCATTCACGTTCACTTTGAAGCAAATGACGTCCTTACGACGTCATTTGCCGCAATGCACGTCGGGAAAGTTTCCCGACGGAGCATGCGCTCTACGCTCGGCGTGGGAGCGCGCCTAATTTAAATGATTCCCGCCCCCGGCGGGATCATTTACATTGCGCGCGCTTACGCCGGGCAATTTTGCCGGCGCGCCCTCGCAATTTACGGAGCTACTGCTCCGTGAATCGAGGGCAGCGCAAAATATTTGCGTGGGCGCAGGGCAAAATCGTTGCCCTGTGCCTCCGCAAATAAAACGCAAATGTACCTGAATCTGGGCCAATGTTGCGAATTACTAGTCCTTGGTGTGGTGGCTGCATTTGTTTTGTATTTTCAGTTTTTTCATTTTATTTACACCTGGTAAACATACAAATAACCAGCGGCGGTGCGTCCATAAAGGGCGCAGGAGCGCCGCCCCCACTCTCCTGCACCACTCTAATCCCCATAGATTCATGCATTGCATGAATCTATCTTTGGTCGCTGATGACACCCCCTATTCAGGTGTCCGGACCCTTTTCGGGCACCTGAATTACAGCAGTGTTTTTTTTTTTTGGAAGCACCTGATTAAAGCAATTGGCTCTAGTAGGCGTCCAAAAATGTGAGAAGCGGGCGCAACGCTGTTCGTTCGCTTCTCACTCAGCTGTGTGTTAGCAAAACAAAGGAATTTGCTTCGCTAACATTGAACCCCCTTTCAGCCAATCAGGTGTGTCGGGTCTGTGTTATCTGTCACCTGATTGGCTGAAACGACAGGCGCTGTGATTGGACGCCTATGAGGCATCCAATTATAGCAGAGGACGAGAAGAAATGGGGTCGGGGAAGAAATGGGGGACACCGGACACCGCTCGCCACCTGCCGCAGTCACCTGCTGCCCACCCGAGACAAGGTAAGTGCCAGGCAGACAGGGGGCACAGTGGCAACACTTGGGGCACAGTGGCAGTATTTTGGGCACAGTGGCAGCATTTGGGGTACAGTGGCTTTGTTTGATGTGCAAAGTGGCTGCGTTTGATGGGCATAGTAGCTGCGTTTGATGGGCACAGTGGCTGTGTTTGATGGGCACAGTGGCTGCGTTTGATGGGCGCAGTGGCTGCGTTGGATGAGCAGTGGCTGCGTTTGATGGGCACAGTGGCTGCGTTTGATGGGCACAGTGGCTGCGTTTGATGGGCACAGTGTCAACGTTTGATGGGCACAGTGGCTGCGTTTGATGGGCACAGCGTCAGCGTTTGATGGGCACAGTGTCAGCGTTTGATGGGCACAGTGGCTGCGTTTGATGGGCACAGTGTCAGCGTTTGATGGGCACAGTGTCTGCGTTTGATGGGCACAGTGTCAGCGTTTGATGGGTACAGTGGCTGCGTTTGATGGGAACAGTGTCAGCGTTTGATGGGTACAGTGTCAGCATTTGGGGTACAGTGGCTGCGTTTGATGTGCAAAGTGGCTGCGTTTGATGTGCAAAGTGGCTGCGTTTGATGTGCAAAGTGGCTGCGTTTGATGGGCACAGTAGCTGCGTTTGATTGGCACAGTAGCAGCATTTGATGGACACAGTGGCTGCGTATGATGGGCACAGTAGCTGCGTTTGATGGGCAAAGTGGCTGCGTTTGATGGGCAAAGTGGCTGCATTTTCTCGCACAGTGGCTGCGTTGGATGAGCACAGAGGCTGCGTTTGATGGGCACAGTGGCTGCGTTTGATGGGCACAGTGTCAGCGTTTGATGGGCAAAGTGGCTACTTTTCGGCAAAGTGTCATTGTTTGATGGGCACAGTGGCTGCGTTGGATGAGCACAGGGGCTGCGTTTGATGGCACAGTAGCTGCGTTTGATGGCACAGTAGCTGCGTTTGATGGGCACAGTAGCTGCGTTTGATGGCACAGTAGCTGCGCTTGATGCGCACAGCAGCTGTGTTTGATGGGCACAGTGGCTGCGCTTGATGGGCACAGTAGCTGCGTTTGATGGGCACAAGTGGCTACGTTTGATGGGCACAGTGGCTGCGTTTGATGGGCACAAGTGGCTACGTTTGATGGGCACAGTGGCTGCGTTTGATGGGCACAGCGAGGCTGCAATTGACGGGTGATTTTTTTTTTAGAATTTTTCATTTTGTTTGCGCCCCCCAAAAATGTTAAGCACCAGCCGCCACTGAAAATAACACAGATCCTGTCCCTGGGTGGCTATATCACTTCTCCCATTATGAAGGGATCCACAATGGTCACTTTAGGCTAGCCTATTTTCTTCTACAATTTTCCCTTTATATTTACCAAAACCATATAATATGGAGGTCAAACCTAAACATTTTCAACTTGTATTCAATCAGTCAGGCCCTTGTACTACATAGTTGGTAAATCTAAAGGAAACTGAAAAAATAAAATGGTATAATGTTGGCCAGCTTTGGGCTGCTCTCCTGGTATGGAATGGACTACAACCACGTTCGTATCTCTTCATCTCCATTACATAGAGGGCAGGGCAATTGGTAGATTACAGAAGATGGCTAGGAAGGAAGTCTAGGATATTCTTTAGTAAGGCTCACAAGAAGTGAGGATACTGCATTTCTGGCTGGATCAACAGGTGTTGTCTGCATTTGTTAAAAAAAAAGGTATTTGGCTTGAACAAGAAAAACGAATGTAGTCACAACATCGAAGGACTGTGAGCTTATCCTTTAACCACTTCCGGACCGCCGCATGTATATGTACGTCCACAGAATGGCACGTACAGGCAGATGAGCGTACATGTACGTCCCTGCCTAGACGTGGGTCGGGGGTCCGATCGGGACCCCCCCCCCCGTTACATGCGGAGGTCGGGTTACCTCGGGGGGCGATCCGGGATGACGGCGCGGCTATTCGTTTCTAGCCGCTCCGTCGCGATCGCTCCCCGGAGCTGAAGAACGGGGAGAGTCGTATGTAAACACGGCTTCCCCGTGCTTCACTGTGGCGGCTGCATCGATCGAGTGATCCCTTATATAAGGGAGACTCGATCGATGACGTAAGACCTACAGCCACACCCCCCTACAGTTGTAAACACACACAGGTGTACCCCAACTCCTACAGCGCCCCCTGTGGTTAACTCCCAAACTGCAACTGTCATTTTCACCATAAACAATGCAATTTAAATGCATTTTTTGCTGTGAAAATGACAATGGTCCCAAAAATGTGTCAAAATTGTCTGAAGTGTCCGCCATAATGTCGCAGTCATGAAAAAAATCGTTGATCGCCGCCATTAGTAGTAAAAAATAATTAATTAATAAAAATGCAATAAAACTATCCCCTATTTTGTAAACGCTATACATTTTGCGCAAACCAATCAATAAACGCTTATTGCGATTTTTTTTTACTAAAAATAGGTAGAAGAATTTGTATCGGCCTAAACTCAGGGAAATTTTTTTTTTTATATATATGTTTTTGGGGGATATTTATTATAGCAAAAAGTAAAAAATATTGCATTTTTTTCAAAATTGTCGCTTTATGTTTGTTTATAGCGCAAAAAATAAAAACCGCAGAGGTGATAAAATACCACCAAAAGAAAGCTCTATTTGTGGGAAAAAAAGGACGCCAATTTTGTTTGGGAGCCACGTCGCACGACCGCGCAATTGTCTGTTAAAGCAACCCAGTGCCGAATCGCAAAACCTGGCCTGGGCATTTAGCTGCCTAAAGGTCCGGGGCTTAAGTGGTTAAACTCGGGCTCTCCGGACTTTCTAAACAAAGGGGAAATTTACTGTCCTTTAGACTCTAGGCTAGGGGGTTGGACTGTGGCCAGTGAGACTACAAAATGCCCCAATGTCAGTGGGAGTGAACAATGCTTCAGGCTTGGTGGTCAGTGGGAGCAAAATAAATTACATTGGAAGAAGGAATAGTGCCCCACCATTGGTATTAAATGGAAGAATAGTGCTCCCTTGTTGGTGTCAGTGGGAGGAATAGTGTCTCATCATTGGTGTCAGTGGGAGGAATAGTGTCCCATCATTGGTGTCAGTGGGAGGAATAGTGTCCATCATTGGTGTCAGTGGGAGGAATAGTGTCCCATCATTGGTATCAGTGGGAGGAATAGTGTCCCATCATTGGTGTCAGTGGGAGGAATAGTGTCCCATCATTGGTATCAGTGGAAGGAATGGTGCCCCATCATTGGTGTCAGTGGGAGGAATAGTGTCCCTTCATTAGTGTCAGTGGGAGGAATAGTGCCCCATCATTGGTGTCAGTGGGAGGAATAGTGTCCCATCATTGGTATCAGTGGGAGGAATAGTGTCCCATCATTGGTATCAGTGGGAGGAATAGTGTCCCATCATTGGTGTCAGTGGGAATAGTGTCCCTTCATTGGTGTGAGTGGGAGGAATAGTGTCCCATCATTGGTATCGGTGGAAGGAATAGTGTCCCATCATTGGTGTCAGTGGGAGGAATAGTGTCCCATCATTGGTGTCAGTGGGAGGAATAGTGTCCCATCATTGGTGTCAGTGGAAGGAATAGTGTCCCCATCATTGGTGTCAGTGGGAGGAATAGTGTCCCATCATTGGTGTCAGTGGGAGGAATAGTGTCCCCATCATTGGTGTCAGTGGGAGGAATAGTGTCCCATCATTGGTGTCAGTGGGAGGAATAGTGTCCCATCATTGGTGTCAGTGGGAGGAATAGTGCCTCATCATTGTTATCAGTGGAAGGAATAGTGTCCCATCATTGGTGTCAGTGGGAGGAATAGTGCTCCATCATTGGTATCAGAGGGAGGAATAGTGTCCCATCATTGGTATCAGTGGGAGGAATAGTGTCCCATCATTGGTATCAGTGGGAGGAATAGTGACCCATCATTGGTGTCAGTGGGAGGAATAGTGTCCCATCATTGGTGTCAGTGGGAGGAATAGTGCTCCATCATTGGTGTCAGTGGGAGGAATAGTGCCCCATCATTGGTGTCAGTGGGAGAAATAGTGTCCCATCATTGGTGTCAGTGGGAGGAATAGTGCCCCATCATTGGTGTCAGTGGGAGAAATAGTGTCCCATCATTGGTGTCAGTGGGAGGAATAGTGTCCCATCATTGGTGTCAGTGAGAGGAATAGTGTCCCATCATTGATGTCAGTGGGGGGAATAGTGCCCCATCATTGGTGTCAATGGGAGGAAAGGTACTGCATCGTTGATGTCAGTGGAAGGAATAGTGCCTTGTATTAGTCAGATTATTAATGCCCCAAGGGTCGGACAAAGGCAAGCAAAGGGCCACATCAAGCCCACGGGCTGCAGTTTGGAGACAACTGCTTTAAACTCTGTGGACACAGCCTGCCAGATAACTGGTTTCAGTTTTCTGTTTCAATAAATTTTTATTAAAGCATTAAATGGGTACATATGCAGAAACCACGGTTTACAAAGCTAGGGGATAGAGAACCCCTTCTGTAGTCCATGCACAAGGTACCAAGATACAAGGTACCAGCAATCTGAAAATAAACTGCGACACTGTAAATGTATCATGATAACAGGAAAGAAAGGTAGGAGATCATAAGAATAGAATGGGAAGGACTTTAAATGGAAGACAGAGCGCAATATATGTTGATCACCAAGAGAAGAGTGTTGTGTTTCTCAAAACATTTTCTTTGGGTACATATTCATGTGGTTGACTGCCGTCTCTTGTTATTTCTCCTGCAGCCACGTGCACCCGTGACCGCCTCACCTTCAGCTTCTGCCGTACTCTGAGGATCCTTGGTCGTTGTTCGCTGGCCACAGTCCAAGCCCAGTGCTGCCAGACCTGCCACACTCATTCCCAGAGTTCACGTGAGGTCACCAACCAGCGGTTATCCCGGAGGTGAGGATGGCCGCTGCGTCTGTAGTCTCAGGGACAAGAACTGTGCAGTGGACATGTCTGCCAAGACTGGATATAAAGAACAGTTTCGCCTTACAGTCACCCCTGCTGAAATGGTCCAAAGATCCGTCCCTGCATCTTCTGGCTTACAATTGAAGTCATCAACCTTCCGCAAGACAATGGAAATGGAGAAGAAACAGGATCCTGCGTGTTATGAACTTCCCTAGGGCTACCACTTTTCCCATAACCCATCCAGTATCCTGCGTGGAATGGACTCCCTTAGGCTACCACTTTTCCCATAAGCCGTCCAGGTTCCTGTGTAAAAATATACTCTCTTAGGCTACCACTTTACCATAACCCATCCAGGTCCTGTGTGGAATGGACTCCCATAGGCTACCACCTTCCTATTATCCATCTAGGTTCCTGTTTGCAATGGACTCCCATAGGCTACCACCTTCCTATTATCCATCTAGGTTCCTGTTTGCAATGGACTCCCATAGGCTACCACCTTCCTATTATCCATCTAGGTTCCTGTTTGGAATGGACTCCCATAAGCTACCACTTTCCCATTATCCATCCAGGTTCCTGTGTGGAATGGACTCCCATAGGCTACCACCTTCCCATTATTCATCCAGGTTCCTGTGTGGAATGGACTCCCATAGGCTACCACCTTCCCAGAACTCGTCCAGGTTCCTGTGTAAAAATGGACTGCCTTAGGCTACCACTTTCCTATTATCCATCCAGGTTCCTGTGTGGAATGGACACCCATAGGCTACCACCTTCCCATTATCCATCCAAGTTCCTGTGTGGAATGGACTCCCATAGGCTACCACCTTCCCATTATCCATCCAGGTTCCTGTGTGGAATGGACTCCCTTAGGCTACCACCTTCCCATTATCCATCCAGTTTCCTGTGTGGAATGGACTCCCATAGGCTACCACCTTCCCAATATCCATCCAGGTCCTGTGTGGAATGAACTCCCATAGGCTACCACCTTCTCATTACCCATCCAGGTTCCTGTGTGGAATGGACTCCCATAGGCTACCACCTTCCCAATATCCATCCAGGTTCCTGTGTGGAATGAACTCCCATAGGCTACCACTTTGCCATAACCCATCCAGGATCCTGTGTGGAATGGACTCCCTTAGGCTACCACCTTCCCATTACCCATCCAGGTTCCTGTGTGGAATTAACTCCCTTAGGCTACCACTTTGCCATAACCCGTCCAAGAGGTCTCCGAACCTTTGGTGCTAATGTTCAAAGTGACGTAAACTCAGAACTCTTGTAATGGTTCACTGGCTGGCCAGTGGATGGACGTGTGCTCCTTACAACGGTCAGCTTTTTGGTGCTCTGTAATGCTAATAAGTCACTGGCGTATATTATGTAGCTAGACAGCAGCCCGTCAAAGCCTCGCCCATGAAGAACGAGGACCCGTAAGCCCCTCCTCCATGCCTTTACTTTGTGTGATTCACTTCTCTAGCTTTGTGCACTGATTATTGAAGATGGGACTGACGTTTTGCTGAAAAACACCCCAAAGAACCATCACCATGGACAAAGGATGATGAATGGAAATACGGAACATGCAGGGGAATCCAGGGCCGTCTTAATAGCATCAGGGGCCCCTGGGCAAAGAAATGCTCTGGGGCCCCCTACAATGATGACAGTGCAGGTAAACAGACATCAAGTAGGTAGGAGGCAGACTGCCTCCCCTGTGTATCTATCACTCTCAGTGCCACCATGGGGCTCCCAATTTCGGGGCAGCGTGGGCTCAAGGACCAGTAGCTTTGGGGAAAGTGCAGGGGCCCCCCAATGCAGCTGGGGCCCCTGGGCAGTGCCCTCTCATTAAGACAGCCCTGGGGGAATCATCAATCTGCTGCTGACCCTTCACTCGCTGTCTTATTAACAAGCTGACACACGGAGGTGACCTTGTTTTATGGCTTCACTACAACAGAAAAAAAGTCACTAGCCTGGCTGCACAGTCTGGCAGGTGGCTGCGTAATTCTCAGGACTGAATAGACGAAAATGCACAACCAATGGCAGGTGAAGAGGCATCCATACAGTGAGGGGAAAAAGGTATTTGTTCGGCTGCTGATTTTCTACGTTTGCCCCACTGACAAAGAAACGACCAGTCTATAATTTTATTGGTCGGTTTATTATAAGAGTGAGAGACGGAATAACAAAAATATCCAGAAAACGCAATTTAAAAAAGTTATAAATTGATTTGCATTTTAACCACTTAAGGACCGCCTCCTGCACATATACGTCGGCAGAATGGCACGGCTGGGCACAAGCACGTACAGGTACATCCTCTTTAAGTGCCCAGCCGTGGGTTGCGCGCGCGCCCGCGACCCGGTCCGAAGCTCCGTGACCGCGGGACCCGATCGCCGCTGGAGTCCCGCGATCGGTCCCCGGAGCTGAAGAACGGGAGAGGTGAGTGTAAACACAGTGAGGCATGGGCACAGTGAGGCATGCAGAGTCAATACGTTTTCCCAGTTTTTTTTCCCAGTGGTAAAATTAGGTGCCTCGGCTTGCATTCGGGTCAGCTTATACTCGAGAATATACGATATAACCTTTTTGAAATGCGTTTTTCTGGATATTTTTGTTGTTGTTCTGTCTCTCACGGTTCTAATAAACCGACCAATAAAATTACAGACTCATCGGGCCAGATTCACATAGCTCAGCGGATCTATAGATCCGCTCGATCTATGTGAATTAAAATCCACTCCCGCAAGTTTAGGAGGCAAGTGGCTAATTCACAAACCACTTACCTCCAAACTTGCGACGGCGGATCCTAAATCCCCCGGCGGAATTCAAATTCCGCGGCTAGGGGAGTGTACTATTTAAATCAGGCGCGCTCCCGCGCCGATTTAAATGCGCATGCGCCGTCCGGGGAATTTCCCGGCGTGCATTGCTCCCACTGACGTCACTAGGACGTCAGTGGTTTCGACGTGAGCGGGACTTGCGACGCGTGTGTTCGTGAATCGGCATACGCAAACGACGTTGGAAAATTCAAATTCGACGCGGGAACGCCAGCTATACTTAACATTGGCTGCGCCTGCTAAAAACAGGGGTAAGTATACGACGGGAAAACCGCTACGGAAATGACGTAAGAACACTGCGACGGGTCCGCGTACGTTCGTGAATTTGCGTATCTCGCTGATTTACATATTATTTATCGTAAATCAGCGGGAACGCCCCCGGCGCCATTTTTAAATTGAAAAAAAGATCCGACAGTGTAACACATTGTAACACTGTCGGATCTAGCCCTATCTATGCGTAACTGATTCTATGAATCAGGCGCATAGATAGGACTAGTGTAAGTCAGAGATACGATGGTGTATCTGTAGATACACCGTCGTATCTCTTTGTGAATCTGGCCCATCATTTCTTTGTCAGTGAGCAAACGTACAAAATCAGCCGGGGGAGCAAATACTTTTTCCCCTCACTGTATATGTATTTAGCATCCAGCTTTAAGGTTCTGGTGATCAAACGTATTGCGCCGAGTAAATAAATCCAGGTGCTGCTAACCAACCGGCATGGCTGGGAACAGTTGGGGGCATCAGGAGAGGAAGTGGGAAGCAGAGCGTGGCTTAGAATATGTAGCAAAGCAGCATAAATACGCAAAGATTAATGTACATTAATGTATACATATATGTATTTCGTACCTTTTATGACAATGAATGTCACTGCTTGAGAAATGGAAAATCCTCGACGTGTCTCGTTAACATGCAATACTAATGGTTCCGCCATTTATATCTTATTGGTGCTGTAATGGAGTATTCACTGTTCACATCTTTTATAAAGTACGGGGACATCCTCCTAGAGATGGTGTTGTCTGGAATCACAGCTGGGATTTCTTCTTCTCGGTTCTTTTTTTTTTTTTGTATGTCAATTAAAAATTACATTTTTAATGATTTCCATTGTTGTTGTTTTTTTTTTTTTACATCGTATTGTTACCTATTTTTAATAATTGAAGCATGACACAAAAACGATACTGTGTAATTCATCTCTGTTCTTCGGGGGCGGAGCTCTCCTTTAGCACAGACCCCTGATGGGCCCCTCCCACGCTGATTTGTCCCAGGTTAGGGTGACCACGTGTCCCGGATTGCCCAGGACAGTCCCGCATTTTGTAGTTCTGTCCTGGTTCCCGGGTACCTTCAATCCAGGACAATACAGTGTCCCGGAATGAAACTGACACAGACACCCGATGGGCTGACCGTGGAAACTTTGGGCCAGATTCTCAAACGAGATACGACGGCGTATCTCCAGATACGCCGTCGTATCTCTGAGTCTGAGCGGTCGTATCTATGCGCCTGATTCATAGAATCAGTTACGCATAGATTTCCCTTAGATCCGAAAGGTGTAAGTCTCTTACCCTGTCGGATCTTAACTGCATATTTACGCTGGCCGCTAGGGGCGTGTACGCTGATTTACGCCAAGAAATATGTAAATCAGCTAGAAACGCAAATTCACGAACGAAGGCCCGGCCGTCGCAGTACAGATACGGCGTTTACATTAGTATTTTCCCGGCGTAAAGGGCGTAAAGTTACCCCTGCTATATGGTGGCGTACATGCGGTGTATGGACGTCGTTCCCGCGGCGAATTTTGAAAAATTTACATCGTTTGCGTAAGTCGTCCGTGAATGGGGCTGGACGTCATTTACGTTCACGTCGAAACCAATACGTCCTTGCGGCGTACTTTGGAGCAATGCACACTGGGATATGTACACGGATGGGTCACATAACATTTACATAAAACACGCCCCCCTGTTCCACATTTGAATTAGGCGGGCTTACGCCGGCCTATTTACGCTACGCCGCCGCAACTTACGGAGCAAGTGCTTTGAGAATACAGCGCTTGCCCATCTAAGTTGCAGAGGCGTAACGTACATAGGATACGTTACGCCCGCTCAAAGATGCGCTGAACTACGTGAATCTGGGCCTTTCTGTTTCCCAGCCCAGGGTGTTCGCCCCGCCAAATGCCCTGCAATGCACTGCCCACTGCGCCAACCAGGGCGCAGTAAAAGCTGGTCGTTAAGGAGCGGACCTGGGAAGCCGACATCCTTAACAACTGATGAGTCATCAGCTGTCAATGGGCTTCTCCGCTGAGTAAAAAAAGCTGCCAATAATAAAAACAAAACAAAACAGCGTGGGGTCCCCATCCCCTAGTCTATTCCAGACCCTTTTGGGTCCTGTGGGGGCTTCCAGATTCTGAATGCCACCACAACCACCAGCTGGGGTAAGATGGGGACATGGTGCTTTGGGGTGTGGGGGGGCAGAGCCCGAGGGGTCTGGTATGGATTTGGCCCGGGGGAAGGGGCACTATATTTTTTGTGTTTTTTTTTTTCAATTGCAACCGTGAGTCAATTTAAATGTGATTTGACTCTGTAGAAATTTCATTTTTGCTGCAGCAGGTTCTATACGTGGTACAGATGCATCACTTTACAGGCAGACTAAGGGGACCCCCCCAGGCACTATATTTAGAGGAAATGTTCATTTTTTTTGTTGTACTTTAAGCATAATTATAATCACTGCTCCTGAAAAATAACGTTCATTTTTAAAAACCTTTTTTTTTGTTGCATTGATACATGTCCCCCAAGGCAGTACCCGGACCCCCCATACCCTTATTATGGCCAATTACTTGCATATAAGCCTTTAAAATTGGAAAATGTATGTGAAGGAGGGTGGTGTCCCTGAATGGCTGTTTGAAAATGTGGTCACCCTATCCCAGGTTCTCTTCCCATCTGGGTCCACGACTCCACAGGCAGCCAGGCACACAGCATTTCAACCGTCTCACACACACACAATGACCAGGCAGTGGATGTCTTTATATGTCATGAACAGGTGTGACCAGACTGTGTGGCCTGCACAGAGAAAACTAAAACGCATGTAAAGTGTATAATAATTTATTAACCACTTAAGCCCCGGATTTTTTTGGGCCGCCATCAGGAAATTTGGGGTCCCTTACACAGCTGCAATGAAGGGACCCCCTGGAGGAGAGAAGCGGGGGGGGGGCTGCTACGGAACACCGAGGATTGCTTTACTGACATTCACTAAAGTTGGGGGGGGGGGAGTGCTGTCGCCGGACACCGAGGATTACTTTTTACTGTCATCCATTGCCGAGGATCACATCCGTTGAAGTTGTGGGTAAGCCGGGGGGTGCTGCCGACATTTACATTGCAATTACACATGCCAACGCTTCCTCTTCCTGTGCGGGCCCCTGGCGGGGGTTGGGCGGGCCCCTGGAGACCGTCGGGGGCCCCGTACAGGTGTACTGCCTGTACCCCCCTGATGGCGGCCCTGCTGGTCAATGAGCGGGCCACTTTTTGCGATTCGGCACTGCGTCGCTTTAACTGACAATTGCGCGGTTGTGCGACGTGGCTCCCAAACAAAATTGGCGTCCTTTTTTCCCCACAAATAGAGCTTTCTTTTGGTGGTATTTGATCACCTCTGCGGGTTTTGTTTTTTGCGCTATAAACAAAAAAAAAGCGTCAATTTAGAAAGAAAAAGCAATATTTTTAACTTTTTGCTATAATAAATATCCCCAAAAAATATATAAAAAAAAATTAAATTTCCCTCAGTTTAGGCCGATACGTATTCTTCTACATATTTTTGGTAAAAAATAAAAATCGCAATAAGCGTATATTGATTGGTTTGCGCAAAAGTTATAGCGTCTACAAAATAAGGGATATTTTTCTGGCATTTTTATTAACAATTTTTTTTTTACTAGTAATGGCGGCGATCAGCGATTTTTATCGTGACTGCGACATTATGGCGGACACATCGGAGACGTTTGACACATTTTTGGGACCATTGTCATTTTTACAGCGATCAGTTCTATAAAAATGCACTGATTACTGTGAAAATTACGCTGGCAGTGAATGGGGTTAACCTGTAGGGGGCGCTGTAGGGGTTAAGTGTGCCCTAGTTTGTGATTCTTACAGTGTGGGGGGGTGGCTGTAGTTGTGACGTCATTGATCGTCGTTCCCTATGACAGGGAACAGACGATCAGTGACAAGCCACGGAGAAGAACGGGGAAAGGTTTGTTTACACTCACCTCTCCCCGTTCTTCAGCTCCTGTGACCCGATCGTGGGACACCGGCGGCGATCGGTGCACCGCGGGCGCGGCCATGGAGCTTCGGACCGGGTCGCGAGCCCGCAGGTGACGTTTTGCACTCGCGACCCACGGCTGGGCTCTTAAAGGGGACGTACATGTACACCCTTGTGCCCAGCCGTGCCATTCTGTCCACAAGCGGTTAAGGTGTATAGGGGGCCCGCCCACCGTGTCACTGAGGAGCCGATGCTCTTGCCCAGCGCCCGCGATCGCTCCTAACAGAGCCAGAACGAGGATCTGTGTGTGTAAACACCCAAATCCACATTCTGGCAGGGAAGGGGAGACAGATCGTGTGTTCCTAGTATATAGGAACAACGATCGGTCTCTCCCCAGGCAGTCCCATCCCCCTTACAGTTAGAACACACACTGAGGGAACACATTAAACCCCTTGATCGCTGCCTAATGTTAACCCCTTCCCTGCCAATGACATTTATACAGTAATCAGTGGCTATTTTTTAGCTCTGATCGCTGTATAAATGTCACTGGTACCAAAAAAGTGTCCGATGTGTCCGTCGCAATGTCGCAGTCCTGATAAAAATCGCAGTTCACCGCCATTACTGGTATAAAAAAATGGCATAAAACTATCCCCTATTTTGTAGACGCTATAACTTTTGTGCAAACAAATCAATATACGCTTATTGCGTTTTTTTTAACCAAAAATATGTAGAAGAATACGTATCGGCCTAAACTGAGGAAAAAAAATGTTTTTTTTTTATATATATTTTTTTGGGGAATATTTATTATAGCAAAAAGTTAAAAATATAGCTTTTTTTAAAAAAAAAAAATTGTCGTTCTATTTTTGTTTATAGCGCAAAAAATAAAAACCGCAGAGGTGATCAAATACCACCAAAAGAAATCTCTATTTGTGGGGAAAAAGGACGCCAATTTTGTTTTCATTTTGAAATATTTATTATAGCAAAAAAGTAAAAAATTTGTTTTTTTTTCAAAATTGTCGCTCTATTTTTGTTTATAGCGCAAAAAAAAAAAAAAAAAAACGCAGAGGTGATCAACTACCACCAAAAGAAAGCTCTATTTGTGCGGGAAAAAGGGACATATAGCTGGATTCAGGTAGGGCGGCTAACTTTTGACCCGGCGTAGCGTATCGTATTTACGCTACGCCGCCAGAAGTCAGAGAGGCAAGTGCTGTATTCACAAAGCACTCACCTCCTAAGTTACGGCGGCGTAGCGTAAATGGTCCGGCGTAAGCGCGCCTAATTCAAATGAGGGGGCGTGTTTTATGTAAATTACTCGCGACCCGACGTGATTGAGGTTTTTTTACGAACGTCCGTGGACATATCCCAGTGTGCATTGCTCCAAAGTACGCAAAATAAATTACGTCCAGCCCGATTCGCGTACGACTTATGCAAACGACGTAAAAAGATAGGCCTGTTCCGACGTCCATACCTTGCATGCGCTGCGCCACCTAGGGAGCAGCCTTATCTTTACGCCGGCGTATCTCTAACGTAAACGCCGTAACTAATTGCGACGGGCGCACGTACGTTTCTGAATCGGCGTATCTAGTCATTTGCATATTCTACGCCGAACTCAACGGAAGCGCCACCTAACGGCCAGCGTAAATATGCACCCTAAGGCTGCATTCACACCTTCGCGTATTTACGCCTGACGCCCGACGCTCGTGCCGCTGGAGGGGTGATTTTACATTCTTGTCTATGGAGATGGTTCACATCTCACGCCGAACGCCGAAACGCCGTACGCCTGCCGCCTGAAAACAAGTCCCGGACCCTTTTTTTCAGGCGGCTTTCGGCGTTCGGCATAGACATCAATGTAAAATGTTTTGTAAAAAGAAAAAAAAAAGGTTAAAACGTCTCGTTTTGTCGCGGCAAAATACGCCGCGTTATAGTGTGAATGCAGCCCAAGATACGACGGCATAGGAGACTTACGCCGCTCGTATCTTAGCCTAATTTAAGCGTTACTGGTTTCCAGAATACGTTTAAATTTGCGACGGCGTAGATTCAGAGTTACGACGGCGTATCTACTGATCTGAAATCTGAATCCACCTAATAGATTCTGTTTGGGAGCCACGTCGCACGACCGCGCAATTGTCAGTTAAAGCGACGCAGTGCCGAATCGCAAAAAATGGCCTGGTCAGGAAGGGGGGTAAATTCCTCAGGGGCTGAAGTGGTTAAAGCTGAATTCCAGGTATGTGTTTTTTTTTCATGCATCCATTAGATGGGGAACATCCTGCAATGGAGCCGCCGTGTCATTTACCTAAGATTGATAAACATGGAAGGACGGAGACAGTGGGGGGCTTCTCAAAGCAAGTAACCAGATGTCTGTCATCAATAACTACCCAGCTCCAGGAAAACAGCTGAAATCTTTCCCTTCCCTCCATGTTTTATAATTCATTCCCCAACTCAAAAATGTAAAGCTGAATTCCAGGCAGGGCTTTATTTTTCCAAAGTTACAATGGACCAGCTTGGATCAATGTAAGTATACATATTCCATACCTGGCCGATCCCTACGAAAGGCGGAGAATCATTGTAGTAGCCATTCGCTGACTTTAGGGGGCAATGCTGAGCATAGTCAGGCCCGGACTGGGACAATGATGGGATGTGGGGGTTCCTGCACCTCTGGACCCCTTTACATTACACAGCACCCTGCACCTTCTGGACCCCTTTACATTACATAGCACCCTGCACCTCTGGACCCCTTTTACATTACACAACACCCTGCACCTCTGGGCCCCTTTACATTACATAGCACCTCACCTCTGGACCCTTTTACATTACACAGCACCCTGCACCTCTGGACCTTTTTACATTACACAGCACCCTGCACCTCTGGGCCCCTTTACATTACACAGCACCCTGCACCTCTGGACCCCTTTACATTACACAGCACCTCTGGACCCTTTTACATTACACAGCACCCTGCACCTCTGGGCCCCTTTACATTACACAGCACCTCTGGACCCCTTTACATTACACTGCACCTCTGGGCCCCTTTACATTACACAGCACCCTGCACCTCTGGACCTCTTTACATTACACAGCACCTCACCTCTGGACCCCTTTACATTACATAGCACCTCACCTCTGCACCATTTTTCATTACACAGCACCCTGCACCTCTGGACCCCTTTTACATTACACAGCACCCTGCACCTCTGGACCCCTTTACATTACACAGCACCCTGCACCTCTGGACCCCTTTACATTACACAGCACCCTGCACCTCTGGACCCCTTTATATTACACAGCACTCTGGACCCCTTTACATTACACAGCACCCTGCGCCCCTTTATATTACACAGCACTCTGGACCCCTTTACATTACATAGCACCTCACCTCTGGACCCTTTTACATTACACAGCACCCTGCACCTATGGACCCCTTTACATTACACAGCACCCTGCACCTCTGGGCCCCTTTACATTACACAGCAGCCTGCACCTCTGTGCCCCTTTACATTACACAGCATCCTGCACCTCTGAGCCCCTTTACATTACACAGCACCCTGCACCTCTGGGCCCCTTAACATTACACAGCACCCTGCACCTCTGGGTCCCTTTACATTACACAGCACCCTGCACCTCTGGACCCCTTAACATTACACAGCACCCTGGACCTATTTACATTACACAGCACCCTGCACCTCTGGGCCCCTTAACATTACACAGCACCTTGCACCTCTGCACCCCTTTACATTACATAGCACCTCACCTCTGGACCCTTTTACATTACACAGCACCCTGCACCTCTGGACCTCTTTACATTACACAGCACCCTGCACCTCTGGACCCCTTTTACATTACACAGCACCCTTCACCTCTGGACCCCTTTACATTACACAGTACCCTGCATGGGTTGGGGCGAGAGCACAGGGGTGAGGCAGAGAACACAGAGATGAAGAGAGCACAGGGGGGCAGCGGAGAGCATGGAGGGAAGTGGAGTACACAGGGGGCAGCGGAGAGCATGGGGGGAGGTGGAGAGCACAGGGGGCAGCTGAGAACATTGAGAAGGTGGAGAGCACAGGGAAGAACCTTGAGAACATGGGGTGGGGCGAGAGCACAGGGGAGAGGCAGAGAACTCAGGGAGGAAGAGGAGAGCACAGGGGGGCAGCGGAGAGCATGGGGGAGGTGGAGAGCACAGGGAGGGCAGTGGAGAGCATGGGGGGAGGTGAAGAGCACAGGGAGGGCAGCGGAGAGCATGGGGGAAGGTGAAGAGCACAGGGAGGGCGGCAGAGAGCATGGGGGAGGTGGAGAGCACAGGGAGGGCAAGAGAGCATGGGGGAGGTTGAGAGCACAGGGAGGGCAGCAGAGAGCACAGGGAGGGTGTCAGAGAGCATGGGGGGAGGTGGAGGGCACAGGGAAGAACCTTGGGAACATGGGTTGGGGCGAGAGCACAGGGGAGAGGCAGAGAACTCAGGGAGGAAGAGGAGAGCACAGGGGGGCAGCGGAGAGCATGGGGGGAGGTGGAGAGCACAGGGAGGGCAGTGGAGAGCATGGGGGGAGGTGAAGAGCACAGGGAGGGCAGCGGAGAGCATGGGGGAAGGTGAAGAGCACAGGGAGGGCGGCAGAGAGCATGGGGGAGGTGGAGAGCACAGGGAGGGCAAGAGAGCATGGGGGAGGTTGAGAGCACAGGGAGGGCAGCAGAGAGCACAGGGAGGGTGTCAGAGAGCATGGGGGGAGGTGGAGGGCACAGGGAAGAACCTTGGGAACATGGGTTGGGGCGAGAGCACAGGGGAGAGGCAGAGAACTCAGGGAGGAAGAGGAGAGCACAGGGGGGCAGCGGAGAGCATGGGGGGAGGTGGAGAGCACAGGGAGGGCGGCGGAGAGCACAAGGGGGGAGGTGGAAAGCACAGGGAGGGTGGCAGAGAGCACAGGGATGGCGGAGAGCACAGGGGGAGGTGTTGAGCATGGGGGGATATGAAGAGCACAGGGGGGCAGCGAAGAGCGTGGGGGTGATGTGGAGAGCACAGAGGGGTGAGCGCAGAGAATGGGGGGACGGAGAGCACGGGAGGTGGCGAGCATGGGGGGAGGTGGAGAGCACAGGGAGGGCAGCGGAGAGCATGGTGGGGATGTGGAGAGCACATGGGGGCGAGCTCAGAGTACGGGGGGTGGCAGAGAGCATGATAAAGCCATACCCGGAAACCAGCTTTAAATGATGGTTTCGGGGATGAATTCTAAAAATGGAGGAAAGGGAAGAATTCCAGTTGTCAGTGGGCTGGCCGGTGAGTAAAGCTTGGATCTTTCCTTGGATCTCTCCTTGGGGATCTTTCCTTGGATTTATCCTTGGATCTCTCCTTGGGGATCTTTCCTTGGATTTATCCTTGGATCTCTCCTTGGGGATCTTTCCTTGGATTTATCCTTGGCCTTATCCTTGGCTTTATCCTTGGATCTTTCCTTGGATTTATTCTTGGCCTTATCCTTGGATCTGTCCTTGGATCTTTCCTTGAATCTATCCTTGATCTTTCCTTGGATTTATCCTTGACCTTATCCTTGGATCTTTCCTTGGATTTATTCTTGGCCTTATTCTTGGACCTTTCCTTGGATTTATCCTTGGATCTTTCCTTGGATTTATTCTTGGCCTTATCCTTGGATTTATCCTTGGCCTTATCCTTGGATCATTCCTTGGATTTATTCTTGGCCTTATCCTTGGATCTTTCCTTGGATTTATTCTTGGTCTTATGAGCCACCATTGCTCTCTAGCTGGTTAGTTATTAATGACAAACATCTGGTTCCTTGCTCTAAGAAGTCCTCCACTTTCTTCCTCCTCGCAGGTTTATAAATCTCGGGGGAATGGCGGCTCCAGCTCAGGATGTTCGCTGGGAACCTCCGTGGGCTGCCGGCACAATTATCACTCTGCTTTAGTCTCCAGGCACCACCAACATTTTTATTTTAATAGATACAAATAAACATTGAGCAGACAGTTGGGCTTTTGTGCGGCGGAGCCCTCGGAATAACTGTTTAAGTCATGAGCTAGAAGGGGCCGCTGTTTATGAGTCTGTAGAGGAAATGAGGAAGGCCTGGCCTGCTCATATGGGACTTTGTCCTTTGTTCATTTTTCCATATATTTGTGCACATCCGACTTATCCGGAGATTTGTACGGCTATAAATACACCTATTGTGTATTGAGTCCTGAACGGCGCTCCTCTGAGAGGCGATGATGTCTTCGGCCGCTGTCCCATCCTCCGTCTTCCCTCTCCTGTGTGGGCAGAACAAGGCCCTCTACCTGGCCGCATTCCCATCACACGCAACAGCTAAACAAGGAACCGAAAGGGAGCCCAAGAACAAACATTGAGGGGAATTCACACATGTCCCCGTCACGTGTCCCCGTCACACCTCCGTCCTTTAACCCCTTTGTGACCAAGGTCAAAACAAACCTTAACCACCTCCTGCCAAACCTAATAAAAAAAATGACAGCCGGGTGGAAGCTCTACTCTTCTAGGTGGACGTCATACGATGTCCTGCCAGTCCTGCACTTTAGGGACCGCTGTCAGAAACCATGAATCAGACCGAGAGAAAATCACACTTGTTTAATAATAATAAGATAAACAGAGTAAGCGTAGTCAGTGGCATAGCGTGGGTTGTCAGCACCCGCGGGCAAGGCAAGAAATTTGCACACCCCCTAACCTGCAGACATAGACACTCCCCGAGTCCCTTCCAACAATACAATAGTACTGACCAACCTGATAATTTTACTGACCATTACACACTACACTGACCACTACACTGTCCACTACTCTACACTGACCACTACACTATACTGTCCACTACACTGAGAACTACACTGACCACTATACTGTCCATTACTCTACACTGACCACTATACTGTCCATTACTCTACACTGACCACTATACTGTCCATTACTCTACACTGACCACTATACTGTCCACTACTCTACACTGACCACTACACTACACTACACTGACCACTACACTATACTGCCCACTACACTGACCACTATACTGTCCACTACTCTACACTGACCACTACACTATACTGCCCACTACACTGACCACTATACTGTCCACTACTCTACACTGACCACTACACTACACTGACCACTATACTGTCCACTACACTGACCACTACACTACACTGTCCACTACACTGAGAACTACACTGACCACTATACCGTCCACTACTCTACACTGACCACTACACTACACTGTCCACTACACTACACTGACCACTATACTGTCCACTACTCTACACTGACCACTATACTGTCCACTACTCTACACTGACCACTATACTATACTGTCCACTACACTGTCCACTACACTGAGAACTACACTGACCACTATACCGTCCACTACTCTACACTGACCACTACACTACACTGTCCACTACACTACACTGACCACTATACTGTCCACTACTCTACACTGACCACTATACTGTCCACTACTCTACACTGACCACTATACTATACTGTCCACTACACTGACCACTATACTGTCCACTACTCTACACTAACCACTATACTATACTGTCCACTACGCTGACCACTATACTGTCCACTACTCTACACTGACCACTACTCTACACTGTCCACTACACTGAGAACTACACTGACCACTATACTGTCCACTACTCTATACTGTCCACTACTCTACACTAACCACTATACTACACTGACCACTATACTACACTGACTACTATACTGTCCACTACTCTACACTGACCACTATACTGTCCACTACACTACACTGACCACTATACTAGACTGACTACTATACTGTCCACTACTCTACACTGACCACTATACTGTCCACTACTCTACACTGACCACTATACTGTCCACTACTCTGACCACTATACTGTCCACTACTCTACACTGACCACTATACTGTCCACTACACTGACAACTATACTGTCCACTACTCTACACTGACCACTATACTGTCCACTACTCTACACTGACCACTACACTACACTATACTGACCACTACACTGTCCACTACTATACACTGACCACTACACTACATCACTGACCACTATACTACACTGTCCACTACTCTACACTGACCACTATACTGTCCACTACTCTACACTGTCCACTACTCTACACTGACCACTATACTGTCCACTACTCTACACTGACCACTATACTGTCCAATACACTACACTGACCACTATACTGTCCATTACTCTACACTGACCACTATACTGTCCACTACACTACACTGACCACTATACTGTCCACTACACTACACTGACCACTATACTACACTGTCCACTACTCTACACTGACCACTATACTGTCCACTACTCTACACTGACCACTATACTGTCCACTACTCTACACTGACCACTATACTGTCCACTACTCTACACTGACCACTATACTGTCCAATACACTACACTGACCACTATACTGTCAATTACTCTACACTGACCACTATACTGTTCACTACACTACACTGACCACTATACTATACTGTGCCACCTCATTGGTGCCGCCTTATCAGTGCCCATCGGTGAAGGATACTTATTTACAATCTTTTATAACGAAAACAAAGGAAAAACTTATTTTTTTCAAAATTTTCGGCCTTTTTTAATTTGTTTAGTTAAAAAAAAAAAAAAAAGAAAAACCGCAGAGGTGTTCAAATACCACCAAAAGAAAGTTCCATTTGTGGGAACAAAATTATAAAAATTCTGTACAGTGTAGCACGACCGCGCAATTGTCATTTAACCACTTAAAGACTGCCTAACGCCGATATACGTCGGCATAAGCACGTACAGGTACATCGCCTTTAAGAGCCCAGCCGTGACCGCGCCCGCGGGACCAGATCGCCGCCGGTGTCCCACGATCAGGTCACAGAGCTGAAGAACGGGGAGAGGTAAATGTAAACAAACCTTTCCCCGTTCTTCCTAGTGAGAGTGTCATTGATCGTCTGTTCCCTGTCATAGGGAACGACGATCAGTGACGTCACGCGCCAAGCCACGCCCACACACAGTAAGAATCACTCCCTTAGGTCACATTTAACCCCTTCAGCGCCACCTTCACTGCCATTTTCACAGTAATCGGTGCATTTTTTATAGCACTGATCGCTGCAAAAATCGACAATGGTCCCAAAATAGCGTCAAAAGTGTCCGATGTGTCCGCCGTAATGTCGCAGTCACGATAAAAAACGCTGATCGCCGCCATTACAAAATCTTAACAAAATTGCCATAAAACTATCCCCTATTTTGTAGGCGTTATAACTTTTGCGCAAACCAATCGATAAACGCTTATTGCGATTTTTTTTTTACCAAAAATATGTAGAAGAATACGTATCGGCCTAAACTGAGGAAATTTTTTTTTTATATATTATTTGGGGGATATTTATTATAGCAAAAAGTTAAAAATATATATATATTTTTTTTAAATTGTCGCTCTATTTTTGTTTATAGCGCAAAAAAACAAAAAAAAAAACGCAGAGGTGATCAAATACCACCAAAAGAAAGCTCTGTTTGTGGGGAAAAAAGGACGTAAATTTTGATTGGGAGCCAGGTCGCACGACCGCGCAATTGTCAGTTAAATCGGCGCAGTGCCGAATCGCAAAAAGTGCTCTGGTAAGGAAGAAGGGGTAAATTCTTCCGGGGCTGAAGTGGTTAATGACACCTCAAACACGGCGTGCGTTTTGTTGAACAACAAAACAAGGAAAGTTCACGGAAAAGGTGCGGGAGCTTCTTTGATGTGTTCAATTCAAGAAACAGGATGTCCTACGCGCTGCGCAATGTGACGCGCAAAACACAGCATGCAGGATTTGCACGTTCCCTCTACACCGCGTGTGTGTGAATTCGGGTGTTGAGCTTCGCCTCCCAGCCTTTAACCGCTTCAGTACCGGCCCAGAGTCATATGACGTCCACAGAGGGGATCTTCCATCCCGGGTGGGTGTCATATGACGTCCTGGGCTTTGTGAGGGGATATCTGAATGATGGGGGGACCTAGAGGCATCATTCAGATATCATTGTGTGCCGGTGGCGATTCTGCGCACCATAAGAACGATCATAGCGGCGGTTCCGCCGCTTAATCGTTATTATAGACGGTGGGAGGGGACACCCCCCCTCCCGCCGCCATCCGGTGTTTCAACGGGCTCTCCTGTGCTATCGGGGGCCCGGAGAACGAATCGTCTGGCGCCGGATGGGAAGCATAGAGATGAGTGGTGACCAGATGACCGTCGGAGGCCCGGGCGCGATGTGATGACGTCACGCCCGAGTTCTCAGAAGTAAACAAAGCCGCGATTGCGGCTAGTAAGCATGAGATCAGTGAATTTTTTTCCCCGATCTCATGCTTTCCAGCCTGGAGGAGAGATGTGGGGTCTAATTGACCCCCCCCCCGCATCTCTCCATAAAGAGGACCTGTCACACACTATTCCTATTACAAGGGATGTTTACATTCCTTGTAATAGGAATAAAAGTGATAAAAAAAAAAAAAGTGTAAAAATAAAAACAATTAAGTAAAACATTTTTTTTAAATGCCCCTGTCCCCGGTAGCTCGGGCTCAGAAGCGAACGCACACGGAAGCCCCGCCTGGCCGCCCACATATGTAAACGTCGTTCAAACCACCTATGTGAGGTATCGCCGCGCGCGTTAGAGTGCCAGCAACAATTCTAGCACTAGACCTCCTCTGTATCTCTAAACTGGTAACCTGTAAAAAAAAATTCAAAGCGTCGCCTATGGAGATTTTTAAGTATCGAAGTTTGGCGCCATTTCCACGAGTGTGCGCAATTTTAAAGCGTGACGCGTTAGGTATCTATTTACTCGGCGTAACATCATCTTTCATATTTTACAAAAAAATTGGGCTAACTTTACTGTTTTGTTATTTTTTAATTCGTGAAACCATTTTTTTCCCTCCAAAAAAAAGGCATTTGAAAAATTATTGCGCAAATATCGCGCAAGATAAAAAGTTGCAATGACTGCCATTTTATTCCCTAGGGTGTCTGCTAAAAAAAATACATATATAATGTTTGGGGGTTCTGAGTAATTTTCGAGCAAAAGAATGATGATTTGTACATGTAGGAGAGAAGTGCCAGAATAGGCCCGGTATGGAGGTGTGTATAAAAGCCCCGTATTGAAGGGGTTAAACTAAATTCCCCATGGGAGTTTTCCGTGTTTGTAGCGTTTTTTTTTTCTTTTCATGCATTTTCGGAAAATGTACGCTTGCTTCGGTTCGCGTTCCAGGAACGTGCAGGTGCGAATGGGGCCTAAGGGTATTCAGCCAAATTATTCCGTGTTTTTTCCGGACAGATCATGATTTCATTCAGAGGTGTTAATAGATATCTCCTGATTTTGTTTTATTATCAAAAAGAAAAAAAAAATGGCCCAAAATAGTAAAAATAGGATTTTTGTACTTACCGTAAAATCCATTTCTCTGAGTTCATGGACGGACACAGCAGCATTGACCTTAGGGTTATATATCCTTCCTTTCAGGAGAAACTAGGCAGAAAAAACAGCACTTCAAGTGTTAAAACACTTCTCTCAGTACAGCACCTCCCAGGGGGCAGGTCCCCCGGGTACATCCCACTCTCTGACTCATGCAGCTCCAGTTCGTAACAAGCAGTACAAACAAAGGAGGGGTGGGTGCTGTGTCCATCCATGAACTCAGAGAAATGGATTTTACTAGGCAGAGCGGGGAGATGCTTGTTTACACAAGCATCTCCCCGCTCCATACCTCCGTGAAACAATCGCGGGGATCCCCGCAGCGATCGAGTCCGCGGGACCTGCGGTCCGACTCACGGGGAAGGCAGCAGGGTCGTGAGCGCCACCACACGGGCGGTATCTTAAAAGGCGACGTACCTGTACATGCCTTTGCCTGTCCGAGCCATTCTGCCGACATATATCTAAAGGAGACGGTCCTCAAGTGGTTAAAGCCACGCAAAAAAAGTGCTCCGGTCTTTGAGCAGCCAAATGGTCCGGGGCTGAAGTGGTTAACTGACCAAGCTGATTGGCTCCTATGCAGAGCTGCACCAGATTCTGCGCTCTCCGGTGGTCGTAAATCTCCCTCCATTGCCTACGGTTGGGTAAGAGTTAAACTGGGGGGGGCATTTTCTGCTATTTCTCCAGACACACACAGTAACCGCTGACCCAGAAGTGTGAAGTCTCTAATCTACACTGGACGACCATATGGGCCTTCTGAGCCCAATACAGGGACATGTGACCCCCTCCCCTCCCCCTCCCAGGGTACACAATGCTGAACTCCCCGGGCCGAGGTCAGCACTTTCATAGACTGGTGTCAGAGTTTATTTTACGGGTCATTTGACGGGTCACTTACTAAATACACAACTTCCCTAAATGTAGAAGAGCAAATATCACCCCGGCGGTGCCTGTAATCCCCCCCCACCCTGCAGATATCCAAATATACACACAACGGGCCAGATTCACGTATAGGTTACGCCGGCGTATCTATTGATACGCTGCGTAAGTTACAAGATGCGCCGTCGTATCCATGCGCGGTATTCTTGAACGTAGATACGCCTGAAATCCGGCTTTAGCCAACCGACGTAAGTCTTAGTACGCCGTCGTATCTTGGGGTGCATATTTACGCTGGACGTTAGGGGCGCTTCCGTAGATTTACGCGTCGAATAGGTAAAATTAGGTAGATACGCCGATTCACGAACGTACTTGCGCCGTTTACGTTAGGCTTACGTCCGGCATAAAAAGTTACCCCTGCTATATGAGGCGCAGCCAATGCAAAGTATGGACATCGGGAACAAGCGTATCTTTTTTACGTCGTTTACGTAAGTCGTATGTGAATGGGGGCTGGGCGTAGGTTACGTTCACGTCACAGGCATTGAGCCGGCGTATCTTAGGGAGAAAATTCGACGTGCTACTGAGCATGCGCGCGCATGCGCTGTACGATCGGCGCTTAATTTGCATGGGGTCACGGATCATTTTAATAAAACACGCCCACCTCTTCCACATTTGGGTTACGCCGGCCAATTTACGCTACCGCAACGTGCAGTACCGCGTTTTGGCCTGAGGCGAGGGGGGGCGCCAATTGGAAATGTACGGAAAGGCCCAAGGACAGTTCGACTGACCTTGGCAAACCTCGGGAACCGAGTCTTTCCGAGTTCAGCAGAACTGTCCTCGGGCCTTTCCAGTGTCCTGCGGAGAATCGTCCCCCGGCGGATTTTTCCCGCTCTGTCCTGCGCAGGCGCAGCGGACCTTCGAAAACAGCCGAAGCTCAACACAGCTGTAAATCACCTGGACACGGCGCACGCGCAATGAGCACAGTACTGTGCCGCACGCTCACGAAGCCCGCTCCACTCTGCAAGGTGCGTGTATATTACTATTTTATTATCAGCAAGGGGGCGTGGCGTGTGTATTACAATAATATCGTCTGCAAGGGGGGCGGGTGTTTGAAAAGAAGGGGCGAGTTTTGCACTGTTGATGGGCGAGTTTGTGCCATCCGCCCCTTACACGATATAATAGTAATACACCCGCCCCCCCTTGCAGAGTGGAGCGAGCATCAGGAGCGTGCGGCGGCGACTGTCACAATGCCCTGTTCATTGCGCAGTCTACAGTTCATGTTCGGCAATTTTTGGAGAGCGCTGCGCTTGAGCAGTCCAGGGCGGCCATTATCCGTCAGGGGAACACATCTCGGCAGAACACCGGCCGTTTCCTAGGCTCTCAGGCGCCCCCCCCCCCTTGCCTCTGGCCGCATACGGAATTGCATGCCATTGAAGTCAATGCGGAACAAATAATTTTCGTTTCCATTGACTTCTATGGGGAAACTCGCTTTGATATGCGAGTGCTTCGGATTACGAGCGTTCTCCTGGAACGGATTATGCTCATAATCCGAGGTTCCACTGTAGTTGCACTGGACGTGTACTGGTACAGTAGTGGGCGAGGTTGAAAAAAAAAAGACACAAGTCCAACCTATGATTGGACCATAATCATTTATTGATAGCAAAACTGAGATAACGGGAAGGTAAAAGATAGGCAACAAATTTCGGGGGGCAACAATCCCCCTTCATCAGGGCTTATATGGAAAGATGGCAATCAAAAATCATCTCCAGTATGTTATATGGATGTGAAGTAACTAGTCGCACTGGACGTGTGCCGGTTCCAGGGCCGACCCTAGGCAGGGTGCACGGGGCGCTCCGCACCCAGGCGCCGCAGAGGTGGGGGCGCCGAAGCTCCAAAGTGCTCCCCTCCCTCCTCCTTGTCTGTGTCCAGAGGCGGAGCGCATGTAGCGGGTGCTGCAGTTCTCCATCCCGCTTGCAACTGACAAGAGCGCATACCTCCCGCTGTCCCCGGAATCTGGGCTGGGTACCACAGCGGAGCCTAGAACTGGAACACGTTCTGGCACTAGGCTCCACTAATTAATTCTGTCCGGTGCACATGGAGCATTCTCCTGTCTGCCCCGCCCCCTCTGCGTGTGCCGGCTCTTCTCCCATAGGCGGTGTGGTGAGAGGCTTCTGGGTTGGCCGGAGCTGATGCCAATCATCCCGTTCACTCCCAGAAATGCTCTCCGAGTGCCACCCTACTAGTAACCAAAGATGCCACGTATGCCCTACCCCCTGTAATGTGCTTCTGCTCCCAGCGTGCCCGAGCTACAGGGATCTATTGGACAAGTACTGATCTATGGGGACACCTGATGTGGGGGGCTCTGATGGGGACACCTGCTGTGGGGGGGCTCTGATGGGGGACACCTGCTGTGAGGGGGCTCTGATGAGGGACACCTGCTGTGGGGGGGACACCTGCTGTGGGGGGGCTCTGATGGGGGACACCTGCTGTGGGGGGGCTCTGATGAGGGACACCTGCTGTGGGGGGGCTCTGATGGGGGACACCTGCTGTGGGGGGGCTCTGATGGGGGCTCTGATGGGGGACACCTGCTGGGGGGGGCTCTGATGGGGGACACCTGCTGTGGGGGGGCTCTGATGGGGGACACCTGCTGTGTGGGGGCTCTGATGGGGGACACCTGCTGGGGGGGGCTCTGATGGGGGACACCTGCTGTGGGGGGGCTCTGATGGGGGACACTAATGAAGACTTCTTAGGGGAGCAGCTCTGTGTTTGAGTCGTAGCCATAGAAACATTTGCAAAGGGGAGGACTTAGTAAGATGACCACGCCCATGTGGGGGCGCCAGAAATATTTCTGCACCCAGGAGTCTTTGACCCTAGGATAGGCCCTGGCCGGTACAGCTTAGAGTCCTATAGGAAACATTCTAATTTTTCCATGATGAGGGGTGATTGTTGGCCCCCCCAAAATTTGTTAGCTATCTTTTACCTTCCCGATTGTCTTGGTTTTAACCAACCATAAATGATCATGGAGTAAATCCCAACCACTCTGCTACAAGGCTTTCCTCACCACTCATCCGACCACAATCCCTGTCGGATAATCCAATCGCGTGTAAGAGGCTTAAGTCTACTCAAGGCTTTCCTCACCACTCATCCGACCGGAAGGCTTTCCTCACCACTCATCCGACCGGAAGGCTTTCCTCACCACTCATCCGACCGGAAGGCTTTCCTCACCACTCATCCGACCGGAAGGCTTTCCTCACCACTCATCCGACCGGAAGGCTTTCCTCACCACTCATCCGACCGGAAGGCTTTCCTCACCACTCATCCAACCAGAATTCCCGTTGGGTAATCCGATCGTGTGTAAGAGGCTTAAGTCTACTCAAGGCTTTCCTCACCACTCATCCGACCAGAAGGCTTTCCTCACCACTCATCCGACCAGAAGGCTTTCCTCACCACTCATCCGACCAGAAGGCTTTCCTCACCACTCATCCGACCAGAAGGCTTTCCTCACCACTCATCCGACCACAATTCCCGTTGGGTAATCCGATCGTGTGTAAGAGGCTTAAGTCTACTCAAGGCTTTCCTCACCACTCATCCGACCAGAAGATGCTGGCTCCAAAAAGGCAAAAGGAAGAAAAAAAAAAGAAGAAGGAGCAGCTCAACTTCAAAAGTATCCAAAATACACCGATACTGAGAAAATCTACATGCGTGCCTTACGTGTTTCACGCCAACCAGAGCTTAATCAGAGTGACGAACCTCGGCACCCCAGACGTTTTGGAACTACATTTCCCATGATGCTCATGCACAAGTCCAAAGGAGATCGAAGATTTGCAGTCCAGGGACCTCGACTGTGCAATGCGCTACCAACTAACATCCGACGGGAGTTAGACCACTTGGCCTTCAGGAGAAAGATTAAAACCCATCTCTTCTGAGGTCAAGGGGTTTCATTACCCATGAAATGGAAACAGCGCCCAGAGGCGATTCAGTTCGCATGTTGTTGCACTTTACAAGTTTCTCACTCACTCACTCTGCAGTGTAGCTGAGCATCATGGGAAATGTAGTTCCAAAACATCTGAGGTGCCGAGGTTCTCCATCGCTGCCTTATATAAAAGGAGTATGGAGTTAATCCCAACCACTCCATGGCGCGGCTTTCACTCACCCGGCCAGAGGACGCTGGCTCCAGGACGGTCTGTTAACAACAAAGGCAAAAGAAGAAAAAAATGGAGCATCTCAACATCAAAAGAGTCCAAGATACTTTATTGGTATCACCCGATACAGAGAAAAAAACACCCGTTCCACTTACTTTTTTATTTTTATTCCAAACGGAACAAAACTTTGCCTTAAATAAATAGTTATGGACTCTTAAAGCAGAACTAATGTATAAAATGAAAGACCGGCAACCAGAAGAAGATGCCAAGGTGGGACCTTAATGTGTAAGTAAACCCACCTATCATTTTCAGCCAAGGAAGCTGCCATCTTGGCCTATGTTTAATCTTCAACTGCCATGGTGCTGCACATGTGATCAGTTATGACGCCAGCCATTGGATGGTTTGACAGTTTGGTTGAGAGCACAACCAATGTGACAGTTGGCAATGCCGGAAATGTAACTGCTTTTTGAAACTGTTAAATCGATGGGTTTACTTCCGCTTTAAGGCTGCATTCACACCTCCGCGACAAGATACGCCGCGTACGCAGCGTATTTTGCCGCGAGTGTGTAACTTTTTTTTTTTTTAACAAAGCCTTCCCATTGCTTTGTATGGCTGAACGCCAATGCCGCCTGAAAAAAGGGTCCGGGACTTTTTTTCAGGCGGCAGGCGTACGGCATCTATGAGATGCGAACCATCTCCATAGACAGTAATGGGAATTCTCCCCTCCAGCGGCACGAGCGTCCGGCGTCGGGCGTTTTGTCGCAGAGGTGTGAATGGGGCCTAAAGGGGTTGTAAAAGGTACAATTTTTTTCCCTAAATATCTTCCTTTACCTTAGTGCCGTCGTCCTTCGCTTACCTCATCCTTCCATTTTGCTTTTAAATGTCCTTATTTCTTCTGAGAAATCCTCACTTCCTGTTCTTCTGTCTGTAACTCCACACAGTAATGCGAGGCTTTCTCCCTGGTGTGGAGTGTGGTGCTCGCCCCCTCCCTTGGACTACGGGAGAGTCAGGACGCTCTCTACATTGCAGATAGAGAAAGGAGCCGTGTGTTAGTGGGCGTCCTGACTCTCCCGTAGTCCAAGGGAGGGGGGCGAGCACGACACTCCACACCAGGGAGAAAGCCTCGCATTACTGTGTGGAGTTACAGACAGAAGAACAGGAAGTGAGGATTTCTCAGAAGAAATAAGGACATTTAAAAGCAAAATGGAAGGATGAGGTAAGTGAAGGAGGACTGCACTAAGGTAAAGGAAGATATTTAGGGGGAAAAAAAATTACCTTTACATCCCCTTTAAGGATATCGGACTGGAAGTATAGTTAAAGGGGTTGTAAAGGATTTTTTTCCCCCTAAATATCTTCCTTTCCCTTAGTGCAGTCCTCCTTCACTTACCTCATCCTTCCATTTTCGCCTTTAAATGTCCTTATTTCTTCTGAGAAATCCTCACTTCCTGTTCTTCTGTCTGTAACTCCACACAGTAATGCGAGGCTTTCTCCCTGGTGTGGAGTGTCGTGCTCGCCCCTGTTCTTCTGTCTGTAACTCAACACCGTAATGCAAGGCTTTCTCCCTGGTGTGGAGTGTCATGCTCGCCCCTGTTCTTCTGTCTGTAACTCCACACAGCAATGCGAGGCTTTCTCCCTGGTGTGGAGAAAGCCTCTTGAGGGGGCGAGCAGGAGAGTCAAGACGCTCTCTACTTTGCAGATAGAGAAAGGAGCTGTGTGTTAGTGGGCGTCCTGACTCTCCTGCTCGCCCCCTCAAGAGGCTTTCTCCACACCAGGGAGAAAGCCTCGCATTACTGTGTGGAGTTACAGACAGAAGAACAGGAAGTGAGGATTTCTCAGAAGAAATAAGGACATTTAAAAGCAAAATGGAAGGATGAGGTAAGCGAAGGAGGACTGCACTAAGGGAAAGGAAGATATTTAGGGAAAAAATATTTTTCCTTTACAACCCCTTTAAGTGTTGGGGATTTAGTTCTGCTTTAAGGCAACCAATCAGCACTCTTCTTGTTCCTTTAGTTCGGGAGGCCATTGTCTCCATTGGTGGAGACCTCGGATTTTGCGGTAGAACTGCCAAGGTTAAGTCATCTAGCCCAACCAATAGCAACGATGGGATCTGGTAGAACAAAACGGAGTGGCCCGCCCACTTCTCCCGGAAGGCGTTTAGAGGAAGTACCATTGAAGCCTCCGGAAGGCTGACCGGCAGGTTCTGTCGTCCCACAATGGCGTCTGCGGTAGTCTACGGAATTCTCTTCTCCAGTTTAAGAATTTTCCACCCCACAGCACTGCCGTCCATGCCGGGGTTCCCGACAAATGCTGCCCTGAGATATTTAAATAAAAAAATGTTCTGAACGTCCATTGCGTTGCGTCCTGGGAGAAGCGACTCTCCCGCCGGATCTTCATCTACTTCAAGTGCCGACTTTCCACCGTTCTAATCCGGCTCCGTCACACATTGCTCTACTATCTCCCGGAGATTGGGGTTCTCCATGGCCGCCGACACTCGCTCCTTGTCATTGATCTGCTTGTTGACTTGGAGGAAAAAAAAAAAAAAAAGATTCAAGGTTACCTAGACATGACACATAATGAAGATACAAAATCCACAACTGATCATGTGACAAAATGACTTGGCCCCTTTAAATGTCTTGAGAGTTCAGGTACAAGAAGGTTCCTCCCTGAAGGCTTCACATAACCTACAACCTTTGTTACATCACTTCCAACTGCCACATCCCTTCCAACTGCCACATCCCTTCCAACTGCCACATCCCTTTCAACTGCCACATCCCTTTCAACTGCCACATCCCTTCCAACTGCCACATCCCTTCCAACTGCCACATCCCTTCCAACTGCCACATCACTTCCAACTGCCTCATTTCTGGACAAAGGCTCTCCCTTTAACCGCCGGGGGTAAGGATGAGCTCTGGCGTGTTCGCATAGTACACGTGCAGAGCCCACCAGGAAGTGTGCACGGCCCTGCGCGAATCACAGCCAGGGAGACATTTCACGATCTCTGCAGCCGAGCATCGGGACAATGTCTCCCTCACATAACCTGCAACCTTTGTTACATCACTTCCAACTGTCACATCCCTTCCAACTGCCACATCCCTTCCAACTGCCACATCACTTCCAACTGCCACATCCCTTCCAACTGCCACATCCCTTGCAACTGCCACATCCCTTGCAACTGCCACATCCCTTCCAACTGCCACATTTCTGGACAAAGTCTCTCCCTTTAACCGCCGGGGGGTAAGGATGAGCTCTGGCGTGTTCGCATGATACATGTGCAGAGCCCGCCAGGAAGTCTACACGGCGCTGCACGAATCACAGCCAGGGAGACAATTTACAATCTCTGCAGCCGAGCATCGGGACAATGTCTCCCTGACTGTGATTAGCGCAGCGCCGTGCAGACTTCCTGGCGGGGCTCTGCACGTGTATCATGCGAACACGCCAGAGTTCATCCTTAGCCGGGGGTTGGGTAACCTTAACCACTTAAGACCCGGACCTTTAGGCAGCTAAAGGACCCGGCCAGGTTTGGCGATTCGACACTGCGTCGCTTTAACTGACAATTGCGCGGTCGTGCGACGTGGCTCCCAAACAAAATTGGCGTCCTTTTTTCCCCACAAATAGAGCTTTCTTTTGGTGGCATTTGATCACCTCTTTTATTTTTTGCGCTATAAACAAAAATAGAGCGACAATTTTGAAAAAAAGATATATTTTTTACTTTTTGCTATAATAAATATCCCCCAAAAATATATAAAAAACATTATTTTCCCCTCAGTTTAGGCACATACGTATTCTTCTAACTATTTTTGGTAAAAAAAAAATAAAAAAAATAAAAAAAAAATCGCTAAAAGCGTTTATCGGTTGGTTTGCGCAAAATTTATAGTGTTTACAAAATAGGGGATAATTTTATTGCATTTTTATTATTTTTTTTACTACTAATGGCGGCGATCAGCGATTTTTTTCGTGACTGCGACATTATGGCGCACACTTTTGGACAATTTTGACACATTTTTGGGACCATTGTCATTTTCACAGCAAAAAATGCATTTAAAATGCACCGGATTACTGTGAAAATGACAATTGCAGTTTGGGAGTTAACCACAAGGGGGCGCTGAAGGGGTTATGTGTGACCTCATTTGTGTTTCTAACTGTAGGGGGGTGTGGCTGTAGGAGTGACGTCATCGATTGTGTATCCCTATAAAAGGGAACACACGATCTATGACGCCGCGACAGTGAAGAACGGGGAAGGTGTGTTTACACACAGCTCTCCCCGTTCTTCAGCTCCGGGGACCGATCGCGGGACTCCAGCAGCAATCGGGGCCGCGGGTCCTGCGGTCCCGGAGCATCGGACCGGGTCGTGGGCACGCGCCCCACGGCTGGGCACTAGCACAGGACGTACCTGTACGTGCTTGTGCCCAGCCGTGCCATTCTGCCAACGTAAATGTGCAGGAGGCGGTCCTTAAGTGGTTAAAGGGGTTGTAAAAGGTTTTTTTTTTATATATAAAAAAAAAAATGTCATACTTACCTCCACTGTGCAGTTTGTTTTGCACAGAGTGGCCCGATCCTTCTCTTCTGGGGTCCCTCGGCAGCTGTCTTGGCTCCTCACCGCAAGAGATAACCCCCCCCATCTGGGAAGCGTTTTCCCAAGGGGGTATAGCTTGGGGGCGCGCTCCTGTGCCATACAATCGGCGTCCATAGACGCCAATTGTATGACTCGGCCCCGCCCCCCGGCGGCCGTTTCATTGGATTTGATGGACAGTAGCGGGAGCCAATGGCTGCGCTGCTATCAATCATCCAATGAAGAGCCGACAAGACCAGGGGAAAAGAAACGCAGGATCGCGCCCGCGGAGATTCGGGGCTCGGGTAAGTAAAAAACGGGCACTGGGGGGGACTGCAAGGTGTTTTTTCACCTTAAAAAGGGTTGTAAAGATACAATTTTTTCTCCTGAATATCTTCCTTTCCCTTAGTGCAGTCCTCCTTCACTTACCTCATCCTTCCATTTTGATTTTAAATGTCCTTATTTCTTCTGAGAAATCCTCACTTCCTGTTCTTCTGTCTGTAACTCCACATCAGTAATGCAAGGCTTTCTCCCTGGTGTGGAGTGTCGTGCTCGCCCCCTCCCTTGGACTACAGGAGAGTCAGGACGCCCACTAACACACAGCTCCTTTCTCTATCTGCAACGTAGAGAGCGTCCTGACTCTCCTGTGGTCCAAGGGAGGGGGCGAGCACGACACTCCACACCAGGGAGAAAGCCTCGCATTACTGTGTGGAGTTACAGACAGAAGAACAGGAAGTGAGGATTTCTCAGAAGAAATAAGGACATGTAAAAGCAAAATGGAAGGATGAGGTAAGTGAAGGAGGACGGCACTAAGGGAAAGGAAGATATTTAGGGGAAAAAAAGTGTACCTTTACAACCCCTTTAATGCTGATGGGATGCATTAAGGTGATACAGTAAAGGTGATCCAGCTGCTGTAGAGTCACTGGATCTCTTTTACATGTGGTGGAAGGGAGTCTTAGTTTCATCAGATGCTTTTAAAGGACAGAGGAGAGATCTGGGGTCTAATAGACCCCAGATGTCTCAGTGAAGAGGACCGGTCACTGCAATAAAAAATGTAAAAAGGTCTCCCTGTGCTCATGCAGGTAAGTGTTCTATTCAGGATTTGCTGCTCCCAGGTAAATACAGTAACCAAGTTGTGCAGAACGCGAAGGTATGAAGAAAATTCATTAATTGGGTCCGAAGTAAACAAAAAGTATTATCTGTGTTCTATATCCACATCCTAGAATATGTACATAGATACTAAACCAACACAAAATTGTACATACTACACCAACACAAATGTAGCCATGGACCTTTAGATAATGACATCAGTTTTAGTAAATCTTCCCGGTCTGTCTGCTGTGGGATGCTGTCTGGATACACTGCATCATCTGCTGCACCTTATAATAGATTATGTAAATCTTATAATGGTGCCCATCCAAATAATGTACATTGAACCACTTAATGATGGTTCGGTCCACACAATGATGGTTCGGTCCACTTAATTGTCCACTCAATGATGGTTCATTCCACTCAATGCTGGTTTAGTCCTCTCAATTGTCCGCTCAATAATGGTTTAGTCCACTCAATAAATGGTTTAAACTATTCAATGATAGTTCAGTCCACACAACTGTCCACTCCATAATGTTTCAGTCCACTCAATGATGGTTTAGTCCACTCCATGAATGTTCTGTCCACTCAATTGTTCACTCAACGAAGGCTCAGTCAACTCAATGATGGCTCAGTCCACTCAATGATGGTTTAAACCATTCAATGATAGTTCATTGACTCAACTGTCCACTACATAATGGTTCAGTCCACTCAATGGTGGCTCAGTCCACTCAATGAGGGATCCGTCCACTCAATGAGGGATCCGTCCACTCAATGAGGGATCCGTCCACTCAATGAGGGATCCGTCCACTCAATGAGGGATCCGTCCACTCAATGCTGGTTTAGTCCGCTCAATAATGGTTCAGTCCACTCAATAAATGGTTTAAACGATTCAATGATAGTTCAGTCCACTCAACTGTCCACTCCATAATATTTCAGTCCACTCAATGATGGTTTAGTCCACTCCATGAATGGTCTGTCCACTCAATTGTTCACTCAACGAAGGCTCAGTCCACTCAATAATGGTTTAAACCATTCAATGATGGTTTAGTCCACTCAATGAGGGCTCAGTCCACTCAATGAGGGCTCAGTCCACTCAATGAGGGCTCAGTCCACTCAATGAGGGCTCAGTCCACTCAATGAGGGCTCAGTCCACTCAATGAGGGCTTAGTCCACTCAATGAGGGCTTAGTCCACTCAATGAGGGTTCAGTCCCCTCAGTGAGAGCTCAGTCCACTCAATGATGGTTTAAACCATTTAATGATAGTTCAGTCCACTCAACTGTCCACTCCATAATGGCTCAGTCCACTTAATGATGGCTCAGTCCACTCAATGATGGCTCAGTCCACTCAACTGTCCACTACATAATGGTTCAGTCCACTCAATGATGGCTCACAGTCCACTCAATGATGGCTCACAGTCCACTCAATGAGGGCTCAGTCCACTCAATGAGGGCTCAGTCCACTCAATGAGGGCTCAGTCCACTCAATGAGGGCTCAGTCCACTCAATGAGAAGAAAAAAATGGAGGATCCCCCAGGGTGGGGCTTTTTAGGCAACAGTAGTACAAGTAGTCATGGTAGATACAAAATATATAATAGTTTAATAATAACAGGACGGTATCAAACAACGTTCAGTAAACGTATATAGTACAAAGGTTTAAAAACAACACATTAATGGGGTGTATTGGAAAAAAGGTGAAGAGTCCACAATATAAATACTGGGCCCAACGCGTTTCGGGTTTCCTTCTTCAGGGACCGAAGTATGTGTGGAGTCAGAAAGTGTAACAGACAACTTTTCTAGAAAACAAATAAATGACAATGTGTTGAAAATAATAACATACAGATGAAAAACATTAAACTGGTACAGATAAGAAAAAATCATACCACCCGAGAAGTTTCAACGGCTCAGCACACCCCTTAAAAGGACATCGCAATCGGGACGCATGGCAAGCAAGGGCCCCCTTTTCCACACTGACCCATAGCAACGCAGGCTCCTTTACAGACCCCTCCCACCTTACTCCTCCCCCTCTCCTATTTAAAAGCCAAACAGCCCCACAATGTCAGACATTGCTGGATGGCTGCAGCAGCTGTACACACTCTACACTGCTTGTGTTTTCTTCCCATGTAAGTACTTTGTCCCTTCATGTTTCCCACCCTGACCCCCATACTATTGCTTTACATGCCATTTCCTATACTCTGTACATCTCTAAACTGGGATTTATTTCTTTCATTTATTTTTTAGCTTCCGATCCCTCTACTGACCTCTCTGGCCACTTTTTGTCATTACAGGTATGTCTCTAGCCTCATATATAAAATCTTGGTTCAGCTTTCTTTTTTGCGATCCTTTTTTGCGTTCTTTTTCGTTTTTGTTGCCTGCGGCACCGTTGATATTATCCTGTCCTCTTATTTATATTTTGGACAGGTAAAAATATATATATATACAATCAATAAACTTTTACGCTGTGACACTTCGGGCCAAAGGTCTTGCTACGCTGTGATTGATATTAGATGCCAGTCCTCACTCCTCTCCTTACCATCTGAGGCTTGCCATGCGTCCCGATTGCGATGTCCTTTTAAGGGGTGTGCTGAGCCGTTGAAACTTCTCGGGTGGTATGATTTTTTCTTATCTGTACCAGTTTAATGTTTTTCATCTGTATGTTATTATTTTCAACACATTGTCATTTATTTGTTTTCTAGAAAAGTTGTCTGTTACACTTTCTGACTCCACACATACTTCGGTCCCTGAAGAAGGAAACCCGAAACGCGTTGGGCCCAGTATTTATATTGTGGACTCTTCACCTTTTTTCCAATACACCCCATTAATGTGTTGTTTTTAAACCTTTGTACTATATACGTTTACTGAACGTTGTTTGATACCGTCCTGTTATTATTAAACTATTATATATTTTGTATCTACCATGACTACTTGTACTACTGTTGCCTAAAAAGCCCCACCCTGGGGGATCCTCCATTTTTTTTTCTGTTCATCAGGGGTGTCGGCAACTATTTGAGACCAAACCATAATAGATGTTCTATTCATAAGTCCACTCAATGAGGGCTCAGTCCACTCAATGAGGGCTCAGTCCACTCAATGAGGGCTCAGTCCACTCAATGAGGGCTCAGTCCACTCAATGAGGGCTCAGTCCACTCAATTTTCCTCTCAATAATGGTTCAGTCCACTCAATGATGGTTCAGTCCAATCAATGATGGTTCAGTCCACTCAATAAATGGTTTAAACCATTCAATGATGGCTCAGTCCACTCAACTGTCCACTCCATAATGGTTCAGTCCACTCAATGATGGCTCAGTCCACTCAATGATGGCTCAGTCCATTCAATGATGGCTCAGTCCACTCAACTGTCCACTACATAATGGTTCAGTCCACTCAATGATGGCTCAGTCCATTCAATGATGGCTCAGTCCATTCAATGATGGCTCAGTCCACTCAACTGTCCACTACATAATGGCTCAGTCCACTCAATGAGGGCTCAGTCCACTCAATAATGGTTCAGTCTACATTAGTTGGATGGACACCTCCTTATGGGCAACCTTTTTCACTTTGCAGGACACAACCAGTTATTTCAGATCTGTGTGGTGTCATTCATGTGTGGTGTCATCCCTAGGCCCTGTGTGGTGTCATCCCTGGGTCCTGTGTGGTGTCATCCCTGTGTGGTGTCATCCCTGGGCCCTGTGTGGTGTCATCCCTGGGTCCTGTGTGGTGTCATCCCTGTGTGGTGTCATCCCTGGGTCCTGTGTGGTGTCATCCATGTGTGGTGTCATCCCTAGGCCCTGTGTGGTGTCATCCCTGTGTGGTGTCATCCCTGTGCCCTGTGTGGTGTTATCCCTGAGCCCTGTGTGGTGTCATCCCTGAGCCCTGTGTGGTGTCATCCCTGGGCCCTGTGTGGTGTCATCCCTGGGCCCTGTGTGGTGTCATCCCTGGGCCCTGTGTGGTGTCATCCCTGGGCCCTGTGTGGTGTCATCCCTGGGCCCTGTGTGGTGTCATCCCTGGGCCCTGTGTGGTGTCATCCCTGGGCCCTGTGTGGTGTCATCCCTGGGCCCTGTGTGGTGTCATCCCTGGGCCCTGTGTGGTGTCATCCCTGGGCCCTGTGTGGTGTCATCCCTGGGCCCTGTGTGGTGTCATCCCTGTGTGGTGTCATCCCTGTGTGGTGTCATCCCTGGGCCCTGTGTGGTGTCATCCCTGTGTGGTGTCATCCCTGGGCCCTGTGTGGTGTCATCCCTGTGTGGTGTCATCCCTGGGTGGTGTTATCCCTGTGTGGTGTCATCCCCGGGCCCTGTGTGGTGTCATCCCTGTGTGGTGTCATCCCTGGGCCCTGTGTGGTGTCATCCCTGGGCCCTGTGTGGTGTCATCCCTGTGTGGTGTCATCCCTGGGCCCTGTGTGGTGTCATCCCTGTGTGGTGTCATCCCTGGGCCCTGCCTTGCACATCTTGGCTTCTGTTGCTCCTCCCCAATTAGACTCAGTTGGCAGTGCAGGCTGCAGGCGGTTTGGATCATAGCCCAAAAGGCCGGGGTGGTCAGCACCTGGGAATACACACTGTGTGTTCCAAGTAAATACACAGCCTGCATTCTAAGAATATCAACAGATCTGTTGTTCCCAAAAGTGACCTATGGACTTAGATCTCGGAGGACAAATCTGCAATCATGAAAGGGGTCATTCATCATTGCAATACATAAATAGTGGTGTGCGCATCTTTTCTAGCCAGATATCAACCTGCACTTATTCTATGCAGCAGATATAAAGGAATAGTATGGTAATGCACGTGTGTATGTTTAACCACTTAAGCCCCGGACCTTTAGGCAGCTAAATGCCCAGGCCAGGTTTTGCGATTCGGCACTGCGTCGCTTTAACAGACAATTGCGCGGTCGTGCGACGTGGCTCCCAAACAAAATTGGCGTCCTTTTTTCCCCACAAAAAGAGCTTTCTTTTGGTGGTATTTGATCACCTCTGCGGTTTTTATTTTTTGCGCTATAAACAAAAATAGAGCGACAATTTTGAAAAAAAATTTCAACATTTTTTACTTTTTGCTATAATAAATATCCCCCAAAAACATATATAAATAAATCGCAATAAGCGTTTATCGATTGGTTTGCGCCAAATTTATAGCGTTTACAAAATAGGGGATAGTTTTATTGCATTTTTATCATTTTTTTTTTACTACTAATGGCGGCGATCAGTGATTTTTTTCGTGACTGCGACATTATGGCGGACACTTCGGACAATTTTGACACATTTTTGGGACCATTGTCATTTTCACAGCAAAAAATGCATTTAAATTGCATTGTTTATTATGAAAATGACAGTTGCAGTTTGGGAGTTAACCACAGGGGGCGCTGTAGGAGTTAGGGTTCACCTAGTGTGTGTTTACAACTGTAGGGGGGTGTGGCTGTAGGACTGACGTCATCGATCGAGTCTCCCTATAAAAGTGATCACTCGATCGATGCAGCTGCCACAGTGAAGCACGGGGAAGCCGTGTTTACATACGTCTCTCCCCGTTCTTCAGCTCCGGGGAGCGATCGCGACGGAGCGGCTATAAACGAATAGCCGCGCCGTCGTCCCGGATCGCTCCCCGAGGGAATCCAACCGCCGCATGTAGCGGGGGGGTCCCCCGATCGGACCCCCCACCCGCTAGAAGGCAGGGACGTACATGTACGCCCATCTGTCTGTACGTGCCATTCTGTGGACGTACATGTACATGCGGCGGTCGGGAAGTGGTTAATAGGGAGCTTTTGCGGGTTCTTTAAATATCCCCAATCTACAACAGACAAAGGTCTCAGGCCAAAGGTCATCTCTGCTGAGCAGGTCTTGGACCACCCACCCCACCCCCAGCGCTCTACACTTGTCTAGTAAAGCACAAACTCCTATCTCAAGTGCAGCATGCCCATTGCCCTGTTAGGAAAGGAAGCCGCTACTTACTATCCTCCTCCGTCGAGTGCGTCCCTTCGGAAATATAGATCTCCAGCTGGAAAAGCAGAAGAAAAAAAGGACATGAACTCACCCACTGCAGGAGATGGTGGGATCAAAACACAAAAAAAAAGGCAAAAAAAATAAAAACCTTATGGCAGGTATAGGTCTGGCTCATTGTAATACATTGTTTTTGGAAGGATTAAATGACATTCGTTTTCCACAGAAAACCCGGCAAATGCAGAAAACTTGCCAGGCAACCCTGCGGTCCAAACATCAGTGCCAGAACTGTGGGTGTGTGAAACCAGGATTTGTCATTTATTCCTCAATGTGCTCAATCCATCAGCACCTAACAGGTTAAATCAGTGTGCGGGGATGGCGTGCCACACTCATTATATTAGAGAGCACACTGCCATCTGGTGGTGGCTTAGAGCAGCAGCAATGCCAACCGTACCCAATTGTTACAGGCCCGGATTCAGATACAATGGTGTATCTTCTCGGCGGGCGTAACGTATCTCAGATAGGTTACGCCGCCGTAAATTAGGGCGCAATTTCCTTATTCTGAAAGAACTTACGCCCTAAGTTACGGCGTAACGTATGTTGTCCGGTGTAAGCCCGCCTAATTCAAATGTGGATGATGTGGGCGTGTTTTATTTAAATGATATGTGACCCCGCATGCGCCGTTCGTGAAAGAATCCCAGTGCGCATGCTTGAAATTACCCCACAAATCGTCATTGCTTTAGACGTGAATGTAACTTACGTACAGCCCTATTCGCGAACGACTTGCGCAAACAACGTAAAATTTTCAAAATTCAACGCGGGAACGACGTCCATACTTAACATAGGACCCCCCTCATATAGCAGGGGTAACTTAACGCCGGAAAAAGCCTAACGTAAACGACGTAAAAAAATGCGCCGGGCGGACGTACGTTTCTGAATCGGCGTATCTACCTAATTAGCATATTCCTTGCGTAAATCGACGGAAGAGCCACCTAGCGGCCAGCGTAAATATGCAACTAAGATACGACGGCGGCGTAAGAGACTTACGCCAGTCGGATTTTAGCCAAATTCCGGCGTATCTTGTTTTCTGAATACAGAAAAAAGATACGCCGGCGCAGATTAGAATTTACGCGGCGTATCAATAGATCGCCGACGTAAATTCTTTCTGAATCCGGGCCACAGTGTTAGGAAACCCAAAAGAATACAATTATATTATTATTATTATACAGAATTTGGGCAGCGTCAACAGTTTGCACAGCGCTTTACAACATAATACTGCAGTTTACCAACGTTTTTAGGTTTAGATTGACTTTTAACCACTTAAGACCCGGACCATTATGCAGGTTAAGGACATGGCCCCTTTTTGCGATTCCGCACTGCGTCGTTTTAACTGACAATTGCGCGGTCGTGCGACGTGGTTTCCAAACAAAATTGGCGTCCTTTTTTCCCCACAAATAGAGCTTTCTTTTGGTGGTATTTGATCACCTCTGCGGTTTTTATTTTTTGCGCTATAAACAAAAATAGAGCGACAATTTTGAAAAAAAAACAATATTTTTTACTTTTTGCTTTAAAAAATATCCCCCAAAAATATATATAAAAAAACGTTTTTTTTCCTCAGTTTAGGTCGATACGTATTCTTCTACCTATTTTTGGTAAAAAAAAACAAATCAAAAAAAAAAAAATCGCAATAAGCGTTTATTGATTAGTTTGTGCAAAAGTTTTAGCGTCTACAAAATAGGGGATAGTTTTACGGCATTTTTATTAATAATTTTTTTTTTTTACTAGTAATGGCGGCGATCAGCGATTTATTTCGTGACTGCGACATTATGGCGGACACATCGGACACTTTTGACACATTTTTAGGACCATTGTAATTTTTACAGCAAAAAGTGCTATAAAAATGACACTGGCAGTGAAGGGGTTTAACCACTAGGGGGCGCTAAGGCCACATTCACACTGTAACGCGGTGTATTTCGCCACGACAAATTGCGGCGTATTTAACCCGCGATTTGCCGCGACAAAACGGGTCTTTTTTTTTTCGACAACACATTGTTGTCTATGGCCGAATGCCAATGCCGCCTGAAAAAAAGGGTCCGGGACTTTTTTTAGGGGAACAGCAGGCGTACGGCGTTTCGGCGTGAGATGTGAACCATCTCCATAGACACCAATGTGAAATCTCCCCTCCAGCGGCACGAGCGTCGGGCGTCTGGCGTAAAAAAGCCTTGATGTGAATGGAGCCTAAGGGGTTAAGTGTGCCCTAAGGGAGTGATTCTAACTGTAGGGGGGCATGGCTGTAGGTGTGACGTCACTGATCGTGTGTTCCCTATATCAGGGAACACACGATCAGTGACAAGCCACAGAGAAGAACGGGGAAGGTTTGTCCATACCTAACACGACTTACCCCTGCTTTATGAGGGGTAGCTTTACGCCGGCGTATGTCTTACGTAAACGACGTATCTTGCTACGCCGGGTGCGCGTACGTTTGTGAATCGGCGTATCTAGCTCATTAGCATATTCAACGCGGAAATCTTCTAAAGCGCCACCTAGCGGCCAGCGTAAATATGCAACTAAGATACGACGGTGTAAGAGACTTATGCCGCTCGTATCTTAGCCGAATTCATGCGTAGCTGATTCTAAGAATCAGCCGCATAGATACGATGGCTCTCATTCGGACTTACGACGGCGTACCTGGCGCTACGCCGTCGTAAGTCCTTTGAGAATCTGGGCCATAGTGTTTACAAAATAGGGGATAGTTTTATTGCATTTTTATTAATAATTTTTTTTTTACTAGTAATGGCGGCGATCTGCGATTTTTTTCGTGACTGTGACATTATGGCGGACACATCTGCCACTTTTGACACATTTTTGGGACAATTGTCATGTTCACAGCAAAAAATGCTATAAAAATGCATTGTTTACTGTGAAAATGACAATTGCAGTTTGGGAGTTAACCACAAGGGGGCGCTGAAGGGGTTATGTATGACCTCATATGTGTTTCTAACTGTAGGGGGGCGGGGCTGGACGTGTGACGTCATTGATCGTGTTTCCCTATAACAGGGAACGCACAATCAATGACGGCGCCACAGTGAAGAACAGGGAAGCCGTGTTTACACACAGCTCTCCTCGTTCTTCAGCTCCGGTGGCGATCGGGTCCGCGGCCACGGTCACAGAGCTTCGGACCAGGCCGCGACCCACGGCTGGGCGCTTAAAAGAGGATGTACCTGTACGTGCTTGTGCCCAGCCGTGCCATTCTGCCGACGTATATCTGCAGGAGGCGGTCCTTAAGTGGTTAAATCAGAGCCGAGATACTTATGTACGTAAGAGGAGCCGAGATACTTCTGTCCATGGGAGGAGCCTGTGATACTTATGTACATGGGGGGGGAGTCTGTGATACTTATGTACATGGGAGGAGCCTGTGATACTTATGTACATGGGAGGAGCCTGTGATACTTATGTACATGGGAGGAGCCGAGATACTTCTGTCCATGGGAGGAGCCTGTGATACTTATGTACATGGGGGGGGAGTCTGTGATACTTATGTACATGGGAGGAGCCTGTGATACTTATGTACATGGGAGGAGCCTGTGATACTTATGTACATGGGAGGAGCCTGTGATACTTATGTACATGGGAGGAGCCTGTGATACTTATGTACGTGGGAGGAGCCTGTGATACTTATGTACGTGGGAGGAGCCTGTGATACTTATGTACGTGGGAGGAGCCTGTGATACTTATGTACGTGGGAGGAGCCTGTGATACTTATGTACGTGGGAGGAGCCTGTGATACTTATGTACGTGGGGGGAGCCTGTGATACTTATGTACGTGGGGGGAGCCTGTGATACTTATGTACGTGGGGGGAGCCTGTGATACTTATGTACGTGGGGGGAGCCTGTGATACTTATGTACGTGGGGGGAGCCTGAGATACTTCTGTCCGTGGGAGGAGCCTGAGATACTTCTGTCCGTGGGAGGAGCCTGAGATACTTCTGTCCGTGGGAGGAGCCTGAGATACTTCTGTCCGTGGGAGGAGCCTGAGATACTTCTGTCCGTGGGAGGAGCCTGAGATACTTATGTACATGGGAGGAGTCTGTGATACTTATGTACATGGGAGGAGTCTGTGATACTTATGTACATGGGAGGAGTCTGTGATACTTATGTACATGGGAGGAGTCTGTGATACTTATGTACATGGGAGGAGTCTGTGATACTTATGTACATGGGAGGAGCCTGTGATACTTATGTACATGGGAGGAGCCTGTGATACTTATGTACATGGGAGGAGCCTGTGATACTTATGTACATGGGAGGAGCCTGTGATACTTATGTACGTGGGAGGAGCCTGTGATACTTATGTACATGGGAGGAGCCTGTGATACTTATGTACATGGGAGGAGTCTGTGATACTTATGTACATGGGAGAAGCCTGTGATACTTATGTACATGGGGGGAGTCTGTGATACTTATGTGCATGGGAGAAGCCTGTGATACTTATGTACATGGGGGGGAGTCTGTGATACTTATGTACATGGGGGGGAGTCTGTGATACTTATGTACATGGGAGGAGTCTGTGATACTTATGTACATGGGGGGAGTCTGTGATACTTATGTACATGGGGGGGGGAGTCTGTGATACTTATGTACATGGGGGGGAGTCTGTGATACTTATGTACATGGGGGGAGTCTGTGATACTTATGTACATGGGAGGAGTCTGTGATACTTATGTACATGGGAGGAGTCTGTGATACTTATGTACATGGGAGGAGTCTGTGATATTTATGTACATGGGAGGAGTCTGTGATACTTATGTACATGGGAGGAGTCTGTGATATTTATGTACATGGGAGGAGTCTGTGATACTTATGTACATGGGGGGAGTCTGTGATATTTATGTACATGGGAGGAGTCTGTGATACTTATGTACATGGGGGGAGTCTGTGATATTTATGTACATGGGAGGAGTCTGTGATACTTATGTATATGGGAGGAGTTTGTGGTGGGAGGAGTGTGTGATACTTATGTACATGGGAGGAGTCTGTGATGGGAGGAGTCTGTGATACTTATGTACATGGGAGGAGTCTGTGATACTTATGTACATGGGGGGAGTCTGTGATACTTATGTACATGGGAGGAGTCTGTGATACTTATGTACATGGGAGGAGTCTGTGATACTTATGTACATGGGAGGAGCCTGTGATACTTATGTACATGGGGGGAGTCTGTGATACTTATGTACATGGGAGGAGCCTGTGATACTTTAAATGTTTATGGGAGGAGTCTGTGATACTTATGTACATGGGGGGAGTCTGTGATACTTATGTACATGGGAGGAGTCTGTGATACTTATGTACATGGGAGGAGTCTGTGATACTTATGTACATGGGAGGAGTCTGTGATACGCATTTACATGGGGGGAGTCTGTGATACTTATGTACATGGGAGGAGCCTGTGATATTTATGTACATGGGGGGAGCCTGTGATACTTATGTACATGGGAGGAGTCTGTGATACTTATGTACATGGGAGGAGTCTGTGATACTTATGTACATGGGAGGAGTCTGTGATACTTATGTACATGGGAGGAGTCTGTGATACTTATGTACATGGGAGGAGTCTGTGATACTTATGTACATGGGAGGAGTCTGTGATACTTATGTACATGGGAGGAGCCTGTGATACGCATGTACATGGGGGGAGTCTGTGATACGCATGTACATGGGGGGAGTCTGTGATACTTATGTACATGGGAGGAGTCTGTGATACGCATGTACATGGGAGGAGCATGATCTCAGAGATACGACAGCGTATCAGGAGATACGCCGTTGTATCTTCATTCTGAATCCGGGCCAATAGAGACAACTCTGCGCCTTACCTTGTGCTTAAAAGACAAACATCTTTGCAGCTTCACCCGCAGACACAGACCTGGACGGGAAGAGGTTACACATCAGTGAAGATTTATCACATTTAATGCATTCTACACATGAAGGTGAAAAACCTCCCTTGCTGCAGCTCCCCCCCCCCAGACCCCACCCCTTTCCTTACCCGAGCCCCGATCCGATCCAGTGATGTGCACATGTGCAGCAGCTCCAGACACTGTCTCTCTCCTCATTGGATATATTGAGGGCGGTGAATCAAATCCAGTGACATGGCAGCAGGGGGCGGGGCCGACTCGGGAGCCAGACCGCACGGGTGCCCCCCCCGCAGGGAAAGTGTCTTTTTGTGGGGGCACCCGATGAACAGGAGGGGCCTGGAGTGCCGGCAGGGCACCGCAGAAGAAGGACAGTGTTAATGGGGGGGGGGGGGGGCATATGGCAGAAGACACTGCTTTTGGGGGGGGGGGGGGGGCAGAGGATACCATTGTGTGTGGGGGATATGGCAGAAGACACTGCTATGGGGGGGCAGAGGGCACTACGGTGGGGGGGAGGGGGAAGAGGATACTACCATGGGTGGGTGGGGGGGATATGGCAGAATACACTGCTATGGGGGGGAGGGCAGAGGGCACTACTACAGTGGGGGGGGGGGGGGAGGATAGCATTGGGGACAGAGGATACTACTGTGGGTGGGTGGATATAGCAGAAGACACTGCTATTGGGGGGGGGCAGAGGATATCATTGGGGACAGGGGGGCAGAGGATACTACTGTGGGTGGGGGGGGGGGGTATGGCAGAATACACTGCTATGGGGGGGGGGCAGAGGGCACTACAGTGGGGGGGGGATAGCATTGGGGACAGGGGGGGCAGGGGATACTACTGTGGGTGGGTGGATATAGCAGAAGACACTATGGGGGGGGGGCAGAGGATATCATTGGGGACAGGGGGGCAGAATACACTGCTATGGGGGGGGGGCAGAGGGCACTACAGTGGGGGGGGGGTATAGCATTGGGGACAGGGGGGGCAGGGGATACTACTGTGGGTGGGTGGATATAGCAGAAGACACTGCTATGCGGGGGGGGGGGGGGGCTGAGGATATCATTGGGGACAGGGGATACTACTGTGGGGGGGGATATGACAGAATACACTGCTATGGGGGGGGGGGGGGGCAGAGGGCACTACAGTGGGGGGAGGGGGAGGATAGCATTGGGGACAGGGGGGCAGAGGATACTACTGTGGGTGGGTGGATATAGCAGAAGACACTGCTATGGGGGAGGGCAGAGGGCACTACAGTGGGGGGGAGGATATCATTGGGGACAGATGATACTACTGTGGTGGGGGTGGGGGGGGGAAATGGCAGAATACACTGCTATTGGGGGGGGCAGAGGGCACTACAGTGGGGGGGGGTAGAGGATAGCATTGGGGACAGGGGGGCAGAGGATACTACTGTGGGTGGGGGATATGGCAGAATACACTGCTATGGGGGGGGGGGCAGAGGATATTATTGGGGACAGGGGGGCAGAGGATACTACTGTGGGGGGGGGGTATAGCAGAAGACACTGCTATGGGGGGGGGGGGGGGGATTTTTTTTCTTTGCCCTGAGATCAGCGTTTAGAATTTCAAAGCCCAATGGGTGAGGTCCTCCTACCTATAAGTGTAGCCAGGGAGCAGTGGGGGACGGTGGGGGTGAACTTTATGATCACCAGGAAGCATTCGTCATCCAGATCCTCCACCGTCACACAACTCTCAGACACCACCTCCAGGTCTTCCAACGTCTCCGGCTTTTCTGGATCCCGAATGTTCCGGATCAGATCTGTGGAAACAAAAATCACATCATTCAATGACATTTCACACCCTGAAATATTCCTCTGAAAAGCGATTTATGGCCGCTAGTGGTGAACCGAAATGAAAACTGTTTGTGTTGGTCCATCACATAAAATCCATTTACCATTTTGGTTGTCACCTGAGAAAATGTGGGAAATTTCAAGGGGTATGAATACTTTTTCAAAGCAATATAAATGTGGCTGCCATTTTTTGCATTGAAGACAACGGGAGGCGACCCTGCATTGAAGACAACGGGGTGCGACCCTGCATTGAAGACAACGGGGTGCGACCCTGCATTGAAGACAACGGGGTGCGACCCTGCATTGAAGACAACGGGAGGCGACCCTGCATTGAAGACAAACGGGGTGCGACCCTGCATTGAAGACAACGGGGTGCGACCCTGCATTGAAGACAACGGGGTGCGACCCTGCATTGAAGACAACGGGAGGCGACCCTGCATTGAAGACAAACGGGGCGCGACTCTGCATTGAAGACAACGGGAGGCGATTCTGCAGTGAAGACAACGGGAGGCGATTCTGCATTGAAGACAACGGGAGGCGATTCTGCATTGAAGACAACGGGAGGCGACCCTGCATTGAAGACAACGGGAGGCGACCCTGCATTGAAGACAAACGGAGCGCGATCCTGCATTGAAGACAACGGAGCGCGACCCTGCATTGAAGACAAACGGGGCGTGACCCTGCATTGAAGACAAACGGGGCGCGACCCTGCATTGAAGACAACGGGAGGCGACCATGCATTGAAGACAACGGGGCCCGACCCTGCATTGAAGACAACGGGGCGCGACCCTGCATTGAAGACAACGGGGCGCGACCCTGCATTGAAGACAAACGGGAGGCAACTCTGCATTGAAGACAACGGGGCGCGCCCCTGCATTGAAGACAACGGGACGCGACCCTGCATTGAAGATAACGGGAGGCGATTCTGCATTGAAGTCAACGGGCGCGACCCTGCATTGAAGACAACGGGGTGCGACCCTGCATTGAAGACACCGGGAGATGACCCTGCATTGAAGACAGCGGGGGGCGACCCTGCATTGAAGACAACGGGGGGCGACCCTGCATTGAAGACAACGGGAGGCGACCCTGCATTGAAGACAACGGGAGATGACCCTGCATTGAAGACAACGGGAGATGACCCTGCATTGAAGACAACGGGGTGCGACCCTGCATTGAAGACAACGGGAGATGACCCTGCATTGAAGACAGCGGGGGGCGACCCTGCATTGAAGACAACGGGGGGCGACCCTGCATTGAAGACAACGGGGTGCGACCCTGCATTGAAGACAACGGGAGATGACCCTGCATTGAAGACAGCGGGGGGCGACCCTGCATTGAAGACAACGGGGGGCGACCCTGCATTGAAGACAACGGGGGGCGACTCTGCATTGAAGACAACGGGACGCGACTCTGCATTGAAGACAACGGGAGATGACCCTGCATCGAAGACAACGGGAGATGACCCTGCATTGAAGACAACGGGAGATGACCCTGCATTGAAGACAACGGGAGATGACCCTGCATTGAAGACAACGGGACGCGACCCTGCATTGAAGACAACGGTGCGTGACCCTGCATTGAAAACAACGGGGGCGACCCTGCATTGAAGACAACGGGGCGCGACTCTGCATTGAAGACAACGGGAGGTGACCCTGCATTGAAGACAACGGGAGGCGACCCTGCATTGAAGACAACGGGAGGCGACCCTGCATTGAAGACAAACGGAGCGCGACCCTGCATTGAAGACAACGGGGTGCTACCCTGCATTGAAGACAAACGGGGCGTGACCCTGCATCGAAGACAAACGGGGCGCGACCCTGCATTGAAGACAACGGGAGGCGACCATGCATTGAAGACAACGGGGCCCGACCCTGCATTGAAGACAACGGGGCGCGACCCTGCATTGAAGACAACGGGGCGCGACCCTGCATTGAAGACAAACGGGAGGCAACTCTGCATTGAAGACAACGGGGCGTGACTCTGCATTGAAGACAACGGGGGGCGACCCTGCATTGAAGACAACGGGGGGCGACCCTGCATTGAAGACAACGGGGCGCGACCCTGCATTGAAGACAAACGGGAGGCGACTCTGCATTGAAGACAACGGGGCGCGACCCTGCATTGAAGACAACGGGGCGTGACCCTGCATTGAAGACAACAGGAGGCGACCCTGCATTGAAAACAACGGGGCGCGCCCCTGCATTGAAGACAACGGGGCGCGACCCTGCATTGAAGACAACGGGAGGCGATTCTGCATTGAAGTCAACGGGGCGCGACCCTGCATTGAAGACAACAGGGCGCGACCCTGCATTGAAGACAACGGGGTGCGACCCTGCATTGAAGACAGCGGGGGGCGACCCTGCATTGAAGACAGCTGGGGGCGACCCTGCATTGAAGACAGCTGGGGGCGACCCTGCATTGAAGACAACGGGGGGCGACCCTGCATTGAAGACAACGGGACGCGACTCTGCATTGAAGACAACGGGAGATGACCCTGCATTGAAGACAACGGGAGATGACCCTGCATTGAAGACAACGGGGTGCGACCCTGCATTGAAGACAACGGGAGATGACCCTGCATTGAAGACAACGGGACGCGACTCTGCATTGAAGACAACGGGACGCGACTCTGCATTGAAGACAACGGGACGCGACTCTGCATTGAAGACAACGGGAGATGACCCTGCATTGAAGACAACGGGAGATGACCCTGCATTGAAGACAACGGGAGATGACCCTGCATTGAAGACAACGGGAGATGACCCTGCATTGAAGACAACGGGACGCGACCCTGCATTGAAAACAACGGGACGCGACCCTGCATTGAAGACAACGGGACGCGACCCTGCATTGAAAACAACGGGGGCGACCCTGCATTGAAGACAATGGCGCGCGACTCTGCATTGAAGACAACGGGGCGCTGAACTCAAAACACAAACATTTGCTGGTCGGGTGACAAAGCCGGTTTGGCAAACTGCTGAATGGAAAAAAAACAACAACTTGTCCTTCAGATATGTGATGGGGGATGGGAAGGAGAGCCGCGCCTAGCCGGGACAAGGTCCTGCCGCGCCAAAAAGGCGAGAAGGCCAAGGCGCGCCCCTCCCCCGCTGCACAAGCTGTAAACTACTTCATCAGCATAGACTGCTGGGCCCAGCTGTCCCATTTTGCACCCGACCCTGATGAGGGGGCCCAAGGCAGGTGCCTCCTGTGCCTCCCCTCAGCCCGGCTCTGCCTCAGGTTATAAATACTGAGCCGAGGGAGACCTGTGAGAGAAGCCTCCGGCGGAAGCTGGTATTTGCCCATCATCCCGAGATCTCCACTTCAAGTCCCCGATGTCACATGACGTCATACGGACGGGAAGTGGTTAATGAAAATAAAGAAATGTGAAGAGGAATCGCCGCGATCGATTGGTTGGGAGTGAGAGCGCTAATTCTGTCTCCTCCTCCGTGACTCTAACCTGCGTCTCCTATGGAGATTAAGTATTGTAGTTTGTCGCCATTCCACAGGGGGGCGCAATTGTAAAGTGTGACGTGTTTGGTATCCATTTACTCGGCGTAACTTCAGAAAATTGGGTATTTACTAGAGGTCGACCGATATGGGTTTTTCTCTGGCCGATGCCGATATTTGGAAATCGGGGCGGCCGCCAGCCGATATGTGTTGCCGATTTTTTTCCCCCTCATCTCAAAAAACTTGGGGTGGAGAGGAGATAATTGTTTAGGGTGGAGAGGTGGGGTGCAGCCTGTCAGTGCCACCTCATTAGTGCCCACCAGTGCAGCCTATCAGTGTCTATCAGTGCCCACCAATGCCACCTCATCAGTGCCCACCAGTGCCACCTCATCAATGCCCACCAATGCACCAGTGTATCCCATCATTGCCCACCAGTGCATCTCACCAGCGCATATCACCAGTGCATCACATCAGTGCCAACCTGTGCATCACCTCATCAGTGCCAACCTGTGCATCACCTCATCAGTGCCAACCAGTGCATCACCTCATCAGTGCCAACCAGTGCATCACCTCATCAGTGCCCACCAGTGCATCACCTCATCAGTGCCCACCAGTGCATCAACTCATCAGTGCCTCACATCAGTGCCCACCAGTGCATCACCTCATCAGTGCCAACCAGTGCATCACCTCATCAGTGCCAACCAGTGCATCACGTCATCAGTGCCAACCAGTGCAGCCCATCAGTGCCAACCAGTGCATCACCTCATCAGTGCCCACCAGTGCCACCTCATCAGTGCCCACCAGTGCCACCTCATCAGTGCCACCTCATCAATGCCCACCAATGCACCAGTGTATCCCATCATTGCCCACCAGCGCATCACATCAGTGCCAACCAGTGCATCACCTCATCAGTGCATCACCTCATCAGTGCCAACCAGTGCATCACCTCATTAGTGCCAACCAGTGCATCACCTCATCAGTGCCAACCAGTGCATCACCTCATTAGTGCCAACCAGTGCATCACCTCATCAGTGCCAACCAGTGCATCACCTCATTAGTGCCAACCAGTGCATCACCTCATCAGTGCCAACCAGTGCATCCCCTCATCAGTGCCAACCAGTGCATCACCTCATTAGTGCCAACCAGTGCCACCTCATCAGTGCCCACCAGTGCCACCTCATCAGTGCCACCTCATCAATGCCCACCAATGCACCAGTGTATCCCATCATTGCCCACCAGCGCATCACATCAGTGCCAACCAGTGCATCACCTCATCAGTGCCAACCAGTGCATCACCTCATCAGTGCCCACCAGTGCATCAACTCATCAGTGCCTCACATCAGTGCCCACCAGTGCATCACCTCATCAGTGCCAACCAGTGCATCACCTCATCAGTGCCAACCAGTGCATCACCTCATCAGTGCCTCACATCAGTGCCCACCAGTGCATCACCTAATCAGTGCCAACCAGTGCATCACCTCATCAGTGCCTCACATCGGTGCCCACCAGTACAGCCCAATGTCATTCACTGCCACCTCATCAATGCCCACCAGCGGAGCGCTCCAGGCTCCGTTCCATCTCCTAGCACAAGAAAGCTCCATTCGTCCCTGGCCCTGACGTGCTTCCCCGCCTCTGCCTACAATCCCCAGAATGCAGAGCGAACCCGGTAACAGCCAATCGGCGGCCGCCGCTGCTGACATCCTCCACCCTGAGAAAAAACGTCCCCTGACGTGCTGCGCGCCCCGCCTCTGCCTACAAACCCCAGTACGCCAGTTACCGGCCCGCGCTGCATTCTGGGGTTTGTAGGCAGAGGCAGGGCGCGCAGCACGTCAGGGGACGTTTTTTTTACAGTGGAGGATGTCGGCAGCGGTGGCCGCCGATTGGCTGTTACAGGCCCGCTGGTTGGCTGCCGCGCTGGGTGTACCAAGATGGCCGCGGCTCCGGAGCTAGGCCGAAGCTGCGGCCTTTCCTGATGCTGTGACCGCGGCGGCAATGTTAAATATCGGCCTAATTTGGGGAAAAAAAAATCGTCCGATTTCTCCAAAACGGCCAAATATCGATCGACCTCTACTATTAACCACTTGTCTACCGGGCACTTTTCACCCCCTTCCTGCCCAGGCCAATTGTCAGCTTTCAGCGCGGTCGCATTTTGAATGACAATTGCGCGGTCATGTGACACTGTAACCCATGTGATGACATTTGTATCATTTTCCCACAAATAGAGATTTCATTTGGTGATATCTAACCACTTCTGGGGTTTTATTGTTTGTGTAACGAATAAATAAAGATCTAAAATTTTGAAACAACTCTTGTTTATTTCTGGTATTAAAATTTGCAGACAGGTAATTTCTCTCCTTCGCTGTTGAGCGCTGATGTGGGTCATCACCAGCACAGGAAGTGAGGGGCGATCTTCCAATGGGGACACAAGTTCCGGGGTTCTCTACCTTTGGAGGGATTTCCTCTCACTTCCTGTTATGGCTGATGGGCAATGTTCAGGGTCATCACCAGCACAGGAAGTGAGGGGGGATCTTCCAATGGGGACACTCGTTCAGGGGTTCTCTCCCTTTGGAGGGATTTCCTCTCACTTCCTGTTTTGACTCAGACAGGAAGTGAGGGGGGATTTTCCAACGGAGACACAAGTTCTCGCACTTCCTGTTTTGACTATGGGACAGGAAGTAAGGGGGAATCTTTCAATAGGGACACTAGTTCCTGCATTCTCTCCCTTTGGAGGGATTCCCCTCACTTCCTGTTTTGGCTATAAGACAGGAAGTGAGGGGGATCTTCCAATGGGAACACTAGTTCAGGGCTTCTCTCACTTCCTGTTTTGACTATGGGACAGGATATGGGGGGGGGGGTCTTCCATTGGGGACACTAGTTCAGGAATTCATTTACTTTGGAGGGGTTTCCTCTCACTTCCTGTTTTGGCTATGAGACAGGAAGTGAGGGGGCGATCTTCCAAGGGGGACACAAGTTATGGGATACTCTCACTTCTTGTTTTGACTTTGGGGACAGGAAGTGAGGGGGGGATCTTCCAATGGGGACACTAGTTCCGGTATTCTCTCCCTTCGGAGGGATTTCCTCTCACTTCCTGTTTTGGCTAGAAGACATAAAGTGAGGGGGAATCTTCCAATGGGGACACTAGTTCAAGGATTCTCTCACGTTGGAGGAATTTCCTCTCGCTTCCTCTTTTGGCTATAAGACAGGATGTGAGGGGGATCTTCCATTGGGAAAACTAGTTCAGGGCTTCTCTCACTTCCTGTTTTCCCTATGGGACAGGAAATGGGGGGGGGGGTCTTCCATTGGGGACACTAGTTCAGTAATTGATTTACTTTGGAGGGGTTTCCTTTCACTTCCTGTTTTGGCTATGGGACAAAAAGTGAGGGGGGATCTTCCAAGGGGGACCCAAGTTCTCTCACTTCCTGTTTTGACTCTGGGACAGGAAGTGAGGGGGGGATGTTCCAATGGGGACACTAGTTCAGGGATTCTCTCCCTTTGGAGGGATTTCCTCTCACTTCCTGTTTTGGCTATAAGATAGGAAGTGAGGGGGAATCTTCCAATGGGGACACAATTTATGGGATACTCTCACTTCTTGTTTTGACTATGGGACAGGAAGTGAGGGGGGAATCTTCCAATGGGGACACAAGTTCTGGGATTCTCTCCCTTTGGAGCGATTTCCTCTTGCTTCCTCTTTTGGCTATAAGACAGAAAGTGTGTGTGTGGGGGGGGGATCTTCCATTGGGGACAATAGTTCAGGGATTCTCTCACTTCCTGTATTGACTATGGGACAGGATATGGGGGGGGGGGGTCTTCAATTGGGGACACTAGTTCAGATATTCATTTACTTTGGAGGGGTTTCCTCTCACCTCCTGTTTTGGCTATGATCTTCCAAGGGGGACCCAAGTTCTCTCACTTCCTGTTTTGACTCTGGGACAGGAAGTGAGAGGGGGGGAATCTTCCAATGGGGACACTAGGTCAGGGATTCTCTCCCTTTGGAGAGAATCCCTCTCACCTCGTGTTTTAGCTAATGATGAGACGGCACTGATGGGGGTCATCACCAGCACAGGAAGTGTGTGTGGGGGGTCTTCCATTGAGGATACTAGTTCAGGGATTCATTCACTTTGGAGGGATTCCCTCTCACTTCCTGTTTTGACTCTGAGACAGGAAGTGAGGGGGAATCTTCCATTGGGGACACAAGTTCTGGGATTCTCTCCCTTTAGAGGGATTTCCTCTCACTTCCTGTTTTGACTCTGAGACAGGAAGTGAGGGGGAATCTTCCATTGGGGACACAAGTTCTGGGATTCTCTCACTTTCTATTTTAATTCTGAGACAGGAAGTGAGGGGGGCGGTCTTCCAATGGGGACACTAGTTCAGGGGGTTCTCTCCCTTTGGAGGGATTCCCTCCCACTTCCTGTTTTGACTAAGGGTGAGCTCTGACGTGCGCTAATCACAGGCAGTGAGACATTTCCCGATGTGCGGCTGCAGAGATCGGGAAATGTCCCCCTGCCTGTGATTAGCGCGGTGGGCTGTGCGATCACGCCGGAGCTCGTCCTTAGTTTTGACTCTGAGACAGGAAGTGAGGGGGAATCTTCCACTGGGGACACTAGTTCAGGGATTCATTCACTTTAGAGGGACTTCCTGTTTTTGGATATAAGACAGGAAGTGAAGGAAATTCTCCCCAATGGGGACACAGAGGGCAAAGACACCTGACAGGGGTTATAACCCATACAAAGTGGGGGGGAGTTTTGCTTTTGGTTCCACTTTAAACATGTGAAGTTGTTGGTGAATCGTCGCCCACTTTGGATGGAAGATCGGCCCGTGTATGGGCAGCCAGGATCGGTGCCTGTGTCCCAATCACGTGACAGAGGCGGGGCCCAGTGCTGGGAGAGCCCCGCCCCCTCCCTCCGGTTTCCCGCCTCTCACCGTACACCTCCAGGGCTCGCTCTTCCATGACCCGGCCTCGTCCTCTGGATCCCCCGCGGAGAGCAGCAAGCAACCCGGACAGCAGCTCCATCCCCGACCCCGCCCACCGCGACCAATCGCGTGCGTCCCGCCGCCGCCTCCTCGCCCTGACGTCACTCTACCCCCCGCACGTGACCCGCGGAAGGGGGCGGTCATGTGACAGCAAGCGGCCAAGATGGCGGCGCCCAGTGGAGATCGGGCAGGAGTGTAAACAAACGGAGGTCGCGGGAGAATCCCGGGGGGGATCAGCGGTAATGTGGGGGGGGGAAGGAAAATTGGGCGAAGTTATTGTATAATGGGAGGAAGAAGCCCCTCCCACGGAGGTGTCAAGGGGGGGGCCACACATAGGACGATTCTCCACCAAATCGGATCTGTAAATTATTGATAAGACAAGATACAAGTAAAACCTTGGTTTGCGAGCATAATTCGTTCCAGAAACATGCTTGTAATCCAAAGCACTTGTCTATCAAAGCATTTTGAGTATAAAAGAGAAGAGAGGCGCCTCTAAGTGTAGCAATAAGTTGCTAAATGTTGTACCTTCATTAACTGCGCTATTAACGCACTTATACGTCGACAGAATGGCACTCCTGGGCAAAAGGACATACCTGTACATCCCCTTTAACCACTTAAGGACCGGACCAATATGCTGCTAAATGACCCAAGGGGTTTTTACAATTCGGCACTGCGTCGCTTTAACAGACAATTGCGCGATCGTGCGACGTGGCTCCCAAACAAAATTGGCGTCCTTTTTTCCCCACAAATAGAGCTTTCTTTTGGTGGTATTTGATCACCTCTGCGGTTTTTATTTTTTGCGCTATAAACAAAAATAGAGCGACAATTTTGAGAAAAATTCAATATATTTTACTTTTTGCTATAATAAATATCCCCCAAAAACATATTTAACATTTTTTTTCCCTCAGTTTAGGCCGATACGTATTCTACATATTTTTGGTAAAAAAAAATCGCAATAAGCGTTTATCGATTGGTTTGCGCAACATTTATAGCGTTTACAAAATAGGGGATAGTTTTATTATTATTTTTTTTTTTTTACTACTAATGGCGGCGATCAGCGATTTTTTTCGTGACTGCGACATTATGGCGGACACATCTGACAATTTTGACACATTTTTGGGACCATTGTCATTTTCACAGCAAAAAATACATTTAAATTGCATTGTTTATTGTGAAAATGACAGTTGCAGTTTGGGAGTTAACCACAGGGGGCGCTGTAGGAGTTAGGTTTCACCTAGTGTGTGTTTACAACTGTAGGGGGGTGTGGCTGTAGGTCTGACATCATCGATCGAGTCTCCCTATAAAAGGGATCACTCGATCGATGCAGCCGCCACAGTGAAGCGCGGGGAAGCCGTGTTTACATACGGCTCTCCCCGTTCTTCAGCTCCGGGGAACGATCGCGAGGGGGCGGCTAGAAACGAATAGCCGCGCCCTCGCCCCGGATCGCTCCTGAAGCCACGGGAACCGCCGCATGTACCGGGGGGGTCCCGACCGGACCCCCGACCCACGTCTAGGCAGGGACGTACAGGTACGCCAATGTGCCTGTACGTGCCATTCTGCCGACATATATGTACATGCGGCGGTCCGGAAGTGGTTAAAGAAACGGCATTGTGGACGTTGCGTGCGACGCAAGCCCGACCGTGGGGTCCTGCGTACTCGATCGCCGCGGGGATACCCGCGATCGTCTCACGGAGAGGAAGAACAGGGAAATGCTGATGTAAACAAGCATCTCCCCGCTCTGCCTAGTGACAATGACAGTGATCACCGCTTCCTGTAATCTTGTCACACGTAGCCCACCCCCCCCTACTTTAGAATCACTCCCTAGGACACACTTAACCCCTTCAGCGCCACCAACTGGTTAACCCTTTCACTGCCAGTGTCGTTTCCACAGTAATCAGTGCATTTTTTATAGCACCGATCGCTGTAAAAATGACAATGGTCCCAAAAATGGTGTCAAAACGTGTGTCCGCCATAATGTCGCAGTCACAATAAAAATCGCAGATCGCCGCCATTACTAGTAAAAAAAAAAAGTAAAAAAAATCATTAATAAAAATGCCATAAAACGACCCCCTATTTTGCAGACGCTATAACTTTTGCGTAAGCCGATCAATAAACGCTTATTGCGATTTTTTTTTTTTTTTTTTTTACCACAGATATGTAGAAGAATACGTATCGGCCTAAACTGAGATAAAAAAAAAAAAAATTTAATTGATTTTTTTGGGGATATTTATTACAGCAAAAAGTAAAAAATATTGAATTTTTTTTAAAATTGTCGCCCTATTTTTGTTTATTGCGCAAAAAATAAAAACCGCAGAGGTGATCAAATACCACCAAAAGAAAGCTCTATTTGTGGGAAAGAAAGGACGCCAATTTTGTTTGGGAGCCACGTCGCACGACCGCGCAATTGTCAGTTAAAGCGACGCAGTGCCGAATCGCAAAAACTGCCCGGGTCCTTTACCTGCCTAAAGGTCCGGGTCTTAAGTGGTTAATAAAAATGGCATAAAACTATCCCCAATTTTGTAGAAGCTATAACTTTTGCGCAAATCCATCAATCAATGCTTTTTGATTTTTTATTTTTTTTACCCAAGGGTAGAAGAATATGTATCGGCCTAAACTGAGGAAAAAAATGTTTTTTTTTTAATATATTTTTGGGGATATTTATTATAGGAAAAAGTAAAAAATATTGAATTTTTGTTTCAAAATTGTCGCTCTATTTTTGTTTATAGCGCAAAAAAAAAATTAAAACCGCAGAGGTGATCAAATACCACCAAAAGAAAGCTCTATTTGTGGGAAAAAAGGACGCCAATTTTGTTTGGGAGCCACGTCGCACGACCGCGCAATTGTCAGTTAAAGCGTGACAGTGCTGAAATTTCGCCTGGGCAGGAAGGGGATATATGTGCCCAGTAAGCAAGTGGTTAAGGGGGTAAAACCTTCCGGGGCTGAAGTGGGTAAAGAACACGGATTATCATAGAAGACACGTCAATGATGAACAATATAGGAAACTCTTTCTTTCATTGACGCTGACAGACGTTTCCATCTCTATTACAGCTGTGCGATGGAACTCCGCGTCCTCCTGGATCCGGGAATAACTCTGCAGGATTGGTCGGAACCTCCATCCAGAGTCGCCTTGCTTCGGCACAAGAATCTATCCCTATGCAGCCTTCTGCCGCAAGGCAGTCTACACCTCACCGTCTTCACCACCGGGGCCCCCCGGGGGGTAAAAACACACCTCAATGGACCCTTCGTACAGTAAGAGACCTTTTTTTATTAATTTCCCCCCCTCTGGGTGATCTCTGTACATTGCAGGGGTAATAACAAATTTAGTTGCAGATTTCTACCTTTTGTTATTCTGAAGAAATAGCTGTTTGTTTCTCTGTGTCCACGTGCTGAGCGAATGTGAATGGGAGTGACTTTATAATTCATTAATGATCAGCTGCTGCACCTGCAGGGTGTTCTATCAGATAGTGTCCTCTGTCGAGAAATGCCCAAGCCGCAATGTTATTCCCCCGATCCTGGCGCCTTGCGGGGGCGTGTTCAGTTTGGTGAAGGGCGGGCTTAATCTGTTGATGGGCGGGTTTTAATCTGTTGATTGCCGGGTTCAGTGCTGCAAAGGGGCAATGTTACTCCCCCGATCCTGGTGCTTGTGGGGCATGTTCAGTTTGGTGATAGGTGGGTTTTAATCTGTTGATGGATGGGTTTTTATCTGTTGATGGGCGGGTTTTAATCTGTTGATGGGCGGGTTTTTATCTGTTGATGGGTGGGTTTTAATCTGTTGATGGGCGGGTTTTAATCTGTTGATGGGCGGGTTTTAATCTGTTGATGGGCGGGTTTTAATCTGTTGATGGGCGGGTTTTAATCTGTTGATGGGCGGGTTTTAATCTGTTGATGGGCGGGTTTTAATCTGTTGATGGGCGGGTTTTAATCTGTTGATGGGCGGGTTTTAATCTTCTGATTGGCGAGTTTTAATCTGTTGATGGGCGGGTTGAGTGCTGCAAAGGGACAATGTTATTCCCAGATCCTGGCGCTTGTGGGGCGTGTTCAGTTTGTTGATGGGCGGGTTGAGTACTGCAAAGGGACAGAGTTATTCCCCCCGATCCTGGCGCTTGTGGGGTGTGTTCAGTTTGGTAAATGGGCGGGTTTTAATCTGTTGATGGGCGGGTTTTAATCTGTTGATGGGCGGGTTTTAATCTGTTGATGGGCGGGTTCAGTTCTGCAAAGGGGCAATATTACTCCCCCGATCCTGGCACTTGTGGGGCGTGTTCAGTTTGGTGAAGGGTGGGCTTTAGTCTGTTGATGGGCGGGGTCAGTGCTGCAAAGGAACAATGTTATTCCCCCGATCCTGGCACTTGTGGGGCGTGTTCAGTTTGGTGAAGGGTGGGTTTTAATCTGTTGATGGGCGGATTCAGTGCTGCAAAGGAACAATGTTATTCCCCCGATCCTGGTGCTTGTGGGGTGTGTTCAGTTTGGTAAATGGGCGGGTTTTAATCTGTCGATGGGCGGATTCAGTGCTGCAAAGGGGCAATATTACTCCCCCGATCCTGGCACTTGTGGGGCGTGTTCAGTTTGGTGAAGGGTGGGCTTTAGTCTGTTGATGGGCGGGGTCAGTGCTGCAAAGGAACAATGTTATTCCCCCGATCCTGGTGCTTGTGGGGCGTGTTCAGTTTGGTGAAGGGCTGGTTTTAATCTGTTGATGGGCGGGTTCAGTGCTGCAAAAGGACAATGTTATTCCCCCGATCCTGGTGCTTGTGGGGCGTGTTCAGTTTGGTGAAGGGCGGGTTTTAATCTGTTGATGGGCAGGTTCAGAGCTGTAATGGGACAATGTTATTCCCCCGATCCTGCGCAATTTTGAAGCGTGACATGTTGGGTATCAATTTACTCGGTGTAACATTATCTTTCACAATATAAAAAAAAAAATGGGCTAACTTTACTGTTGTCTTATTTTTTTATAAAAAAAAGTGTATTTTTCCCCAAAAAAAGTGCGCAAATACGGTGTGAGAGAAAGTATTGCAACGACCGCCATTTTATTCTCTAGGGTGTCTGAAAAGAATAAAAAATAATGTTTGGGGGGTTCCAAGAAATTTTCTAGCAAACAAAAAACTGGTTTTAACTTGTAAACGCCAAATCTGAAAAATAGTCTTTAAGTGGTTAAATAAAAATAATAAAATAATAAAAATAAAATCAGGAATAATACATGAATGAAGTACCTTGCTTGCAGATAAGCCGTCTAATGAAGCAAGTAAAAGTAATTCCCGGTAATAAAAAAAATTCAAAATAAATAAACTGGTTGGGAACTGATGGGGTTAATATACTAAAACTGGAAAGTGCAAAATCTGGTGTAGCTCTGCATGGGAGCCAATCAGCTTCCAGGTTTTATTGTCAAAGCTGAAGCTGATTGGCTCCCATGCAGAGCTGCCCCAGATTTTGCACTTTCCAGTTTTAGTATATTATTAACCCCCTCAGTTCCCAACCAGTTTATTTATTTAGAATTTTTTTTATTACAGGGAATTACTTTTACTTGCTTCATTAGACGGCTTATCTACAAGCAAGATACTTCATTCATGTATTATTCCTGATTTTATTTTTATTGTTTTATTATTTTTATTTAACCACTTAAAGACCGAGACTATTTTTCAGATTTGGTGTTTACAAGTTAAAATCAGTTTTTTGTTTGCTAGAAAATTTCTTGGAACCCCCAAACATTATTTTTTATTCTTTTCAGACACCCTAGAGAATAAGATGGCGGTCGTTGCAATACTTTCTCTCACACCGTATTTGCGCAGCGGTCTTACAAGCGCACTTTTTTTTGGAAAAAATACACTTTCTTTTATAAAAAAATAAGATAACAGTAAAGTTAGCACCATTTTTTTTTTTTCTTGTTTCTTCCATTGCTTTTCTTTTAAAACTAGAGAAAAAACATACAAAGGGTGTTTCCGCCAAAGGCTGATATGAAAGAGGAACTACGATCATTTTACAAACAAAAAGTTAAAAAGTCGGCAGATTCTAATACTGTAGCTGCTGACTTTTTTAACCACTTCAGCTCCAGGCCTTTTCTGGCATTTTTTTTATTTTATTTATTTTTTTAAGTAAAAATCTTTTTTTTTTGCTAGAAAATGACTTAGAGCCCACAAACATATTATATATCAATTAATATATAATCAATATCATAAAAAAAAAAAAGAATTAAATGTCATTTAAAAATAAATAAATCATATTTTTTTCCCCCTTTTTAAAAGCATTGGGCGGAAGTGACTTCCGCCCAATGCTTTTATAGGAGATTTTTTTTTTTCTCAAATGACATTCAATTATTAAATTTTTCTTGAATTTTTGTGTAAATTTGAGATCTGAGGTCTTTTTGAATAAATAAGAAAAAAAAATAAAAAATGTTGGGGTATAGTCCGGAATGCCTAATGCCACACGGTCGTTTTTCGGCATGAAAATTTTTTTTGTTTTTCAGCATGTCCAAAAAACAAAGTTTTTCCAACTTCATCATTAAAAACGATGTTGCCCACACACCATTGTTTTTGTAAAATTATGAACAAAGCGCAGTGACGTACAACACGTATGACGGCACTATAATGGGGAAGTTCCATGCGCCTTGGGGCTGCTTTAGCTGATTCCGTGTTAGTAAAAGACGATTCGCGCTGTTACAGCTGGATGAATGTGCTTACTCAATTATGAACGGTAGTTTTACCTGAACGAGCGCTCCCGTATCATAACTCGCTTCTGGGCATGCGCGGGTTTAAAACGTTGTTTTAGCCCACACACGATAATTTTTTACAACACGAAAAACGACATTTTAAAAAACGACGTTAAAAAATGCAGCATGTTCAAATTTTTTTTTTTCCGTTTTTCAGAAGCCGAAAAACGATGTGAAGCCCACACGATGGGCCAGATTCACATAGAGATACGACGGTGTATCTCCTGATACGCCGTCGTATCTCTGAGTTAGGCCGGTCGTATCTATGCGACTGATTCATAGAATCAGTTACGCATAGATATCCCTAAGATCCGACAGGTGTAACTGTGTTACACCGTCGGATCTTAGGCTGCAATTCCAGGCCGGCCGCTAGGTGGCGTTTCGCTTTATTTACGCGCCGATTATGCAAATGAGGAGATACGCCGATTCCGAAACGAACACCCGCCCGTCGCTTTTTTTTTACGTCGTTTGCGTTCGGCTTTTTCCAGCATATAGTTACCCCTGCTTCTATGAGGCACAGCCAATGTTAAGTATGGCCGTCGTTCCCGCAACAAAATTTGAATTTTTTACATCGTTTGCGTAAGTCGTTCGCGCATACGGATGGACGTAATTTACGTAAACGTTGAAACCAATGACGTCCTTGCGACGTCATTTGGAGCAATGTACGCTGGGAAAATTTCCGGACGGCGCATGCGCTATTCGATCGGTGCGGGAACGCGGCTGATTTGAATAGTACACTCCCCCTAGCCGCAGGAATTTGAATTCCACCGGGGGATTTACGATACGCCGCTGCAAGTTTTGAGGTAGGTGCTTTGTGAATTACCCACTTGCCTCAAAAACTTGCGGCGACTGATCTTAAATCACATAGGTTACGCGGATCTAAAGATCTGCTGATCTATGTGAATCTGGCCCAAAGATCTTAAATGACGTTTTAAAAAAAAAAAAAATTTTCATGCCGAAAAACGACCGTGTGTACGCGGCATTAGAATCCAGGAATAAAATGATATTATTAGAATTGACTTTGGATAAAGCTCTTGTTTTTCTCAGCATACCTTTGAAAGAATTTGCAAAACATTAAACCCAACTCCCCCTCCCCCCCCTTATCATTCTGCAGGGATATATTTATAACTATTAATAACTTTTTTTTTCTTGTTTTTTTTTCAGGTTTCTCTGGGAGTCTGGAAATGGCGGCGACGCTCTATTGGATCGGAACCCGCGTCTCCTTACTCTCGGTCCGGACAATGAGTTCGGTGTTCATATTGTGTGTGTTGCAGAAGGGAGGCTTGTCCTGACCCGCGTTTGTCTGTGTGATAAAGACACGCTGAGGCAGCTGTGTGCAGAAAATCACGTCTGTAAGTGTCTTTTGTCCTTCTACCATCAATCCTATATGAATAAACCTAGCCTAGGAAATTAAAATAATAATAAAAAAAAATGTTGCGCTAATAACACTCTAAACAAAAAAGTGACCACCTATCGTATAACCGCTTAAGGACCCCTTCACGCCGATATACGTCGGCAGAATGGCACGGCTGGGCACATCAACGTACCTGTACGTTGCCCTTTAAGCCCAGCCGCGGGGTCGCGCGCGTGAACGCGACCCGGTCCGAAGCTCCGTGACCGCGGGACTCGGGGACCCGATCGCCGCTGGAGTCCCACGATCGGTCCCCGGAGCTGAAGAACGGGGAGAGCCGTGTGTAAACACGGCTTCCCCGTTCTTCACTGTGGCGGCGTCATCGATCGTGTGTTCCCTTTTATAGGGGGACACAATCAATGATGTCACACCTACAGCCACACCCCCCCTACAGTTACAAACAGAGATGAGGTCACACTCAACCCCTTCAGCGCCCCCTAGTGGTTAACTCCCAAACTGCAATTGTCATTTTCACAGTAATCAGCGCATTTTTAATGCATTTTTTTGCTGTGAAAATGACAATGGTCCCAAAAATGTGTCAAAATTGTCCGAAGTGTCCGCCATAATGTCGCAGTCACAAAAAAAATTGCTGATCGCCGCCATTAGTAGTAAAAAATAAATAATTAATAAAAATGCAATAAAACTATCCCCTATTTTGTAGACGCTATAAATTTTGCGCAAACCAATCGATAAACGCTTATTGGGATTTTTTTTTTTTTTACCAAAAATAGGTAGAAGAATACGTATCGGCCTAAACTGAGGAATTTTTTTTTTTTATATATATATTTTTGGGGGATATTTATTATAGCAAAAAGTAAAAAATATTGCATTTCTTTCAAAATTGTCGCTCTATTTTTGTTTATAGCGCAAAAAATAAAAACCGCAGAGGTGATCAAATACCACCAAAAGAAAGCTCTATTTGTGGGGAAAAAAGGACGGCAATTTTGTTTGGGAGCCACGTCGCACGACCGCGCAATTGTCCGTTAAAGCGACGCAGTGCCGAATCGCAAAAACTGGCCAGGTCCTTTACCTGCCTAAAGGTCCGGGTCTTAAGTGGATCAGGCAGTGATAGAAAATAAAGAAATAGAGCCCACAATAGTCCCAGTGAGCCATTCCTGGTCCCTGATCAGTGAAAAATCGAAAGGTGCAATGACAACCTCAAATGACGACAAAATGGGCTGTGTCCGGACCTCCACTCGGAGATTAATCACAAGGCTTACCAGACAAAACTGACCGTTTTGTCTGGTCAATTCAAGCATGTAACATAACGACATGCTCTAATCCTCAGTGGTGGTAGACTGTCATGGGCAATATTTCAGCACACCCCGGGAACTGGTTACTCCACAATAAATATGTTAGGGATAAAGAGAGAGACCCCTCATAGTGTAACTCTGTCTAAACATAGTTTATTGAATAAAAGATAATTCCACTCACATATCCTCCAAGTAAAAAATGCTTTTCACATTTAAAATCCGTGGGTACACAAGAGATAGCTTCCTAAACGCTTAGTATTGACAAGGTGACGTCACAGCAGGCTCTACCCTATGCGTTTCGTCACATCCGAGGCCCCAGATGATGTCCGATATGACGAAACTACTGGAGAGGAGACCACATGGATGAGTTCTTGATGGGAAAATAAATATTTTAAGCAACAGACCTCATGGATTCATGAAAGACAGAAGTTGTCAAACAAACCTGATTTCTTTTTATGAGGAGGTAAGTAAAACCTTGGACAGAGGGGTGGCAGTGGATGTGGTATACTTGGACAGAGGGGTGGTATACTTAGACAGGGGAATGGTTGTGGACGTGGTATACTTGGACATAGGGATGGCTGTGGGCATGGTATACATGACAGAGGGTTGGCTGTGGATGTGGTATACTTGGACAGAGGGGTGGTATACTTGGACAGGGGGGTTGTGGGCGTGGTATACATGGACAGAGGGGTGTCTGTGGGCATGGTATACAGGAACAGAGGGGTGTCTGTGGGTGTGGTATACTTGGACAGAGGGGTGGCTGTGGACGTGGTATACATGAACAGGGGGGTGGCTGTGACTGTGGATGTGGTATACATGGACAGAGGGGTGGCTGTGGACGTGATATACTTGGACAAAGAGGTGGTTGTGGACATGATATAGTTGGACAAAGGGGTGGCGGTGGATGTGATATACTTGGACAGAGGGGTGGCTGTGGACGTGATATACTTGGACAGAGGGGTGGCTGTGGACGTGATATACTTGGACAGAGGCATGGCTGTGGACGTGGTACACTTGGACAGAGGGGTGGCTGTGGGCGTGGTACACTTGGACAGAGGGGTGGCTGTGGACGTGGTACACTTGGACAGAGGGGTGGCTGTGGACGTGGTACACTTGGACAGAGGGGTGGCTGTGGACGTGGTACACTTGGACAGAGGGGTGGCTGTGGACGTGGTACACTTGGACAGAGGGGTGGCTGTGGACGTGGTATACTTAGACAGAGGGGTGACTGTGGACGTGGTACACTTGGACAGAGGGGTGGCTGTGGACGTGGTACACTTGGACTGAGGGGTGGCTGTGGACGTGGTATACTTGGATTCCCCACACACGGCTCATGTGTAAGGTAACAGGCCTGGAAAAATCGGTTTGTAAATGGATAAAAAACTGGCTAAAAGCCAGAATTCAGAGAGTCGGGGTTAATGATTCTTACTCTGAATGGTCGAAGGTTATCAGTGGTGTACCCCAAGGTTCAGTGTTGGGACCCTTACTTTTTAATATCTTTATAAATGATATCGGTCTGGGATTTCAGTGTTTGCAGATGACACCAAGCTATGCACTGATGTCTCCAACTTACAAGATGACCTCAATGCACCGTTTCATTGGGCAACTGAGTGACAAATGAGGTTTAATGTTGATAAATGTAAAGTTCTGCACTTGGGGGGGCTAAGAATATGCATCATACATACTAGGGGGGGGATACAACTGGGGGAATCCATGGTGGAGAAGGAACTGGGTATTCTGGTAGCTTGTGATCTACCAGAACACCCAGATCCTTCTCCACTATGGATTCCCCCAGATGCATGAATATTCTTAGCCCCCAAGTGCGTAACTTTACATTTATCAACATTAAACCTCATTTGCCACATGGTTGCCTAATGAAACAGAGCATTGAGGTCATCTTGTAAGTTGGAGACGTCCTGTAAGGACGTTGTTCCACTGCATAGCTTGGTGTCATCTGCAAAGACTGAAATCTCAGACCCAATAGCATGCAATGCCAAGCTGCGGTTTCCAAAGCGAGCAAAGTCCTTTCTTGTATTAGGAGAGGTATGGAATCCAGAGCGAGAGAGAGAAATTTTGCCCCCCTGTACAAATCATTAGTAAGACCTTATTCGTAAAATGCAGTTCAGTTTTGGGTTCCAATTCATAAAAAGGATATCGGGGAACTGGAGAAAGTGCAGAGAAGGACAACCAAACCGATAAGAGGCATGGAGGAGCTCAGCTATGAGGAAAGATGAGAGGAACGGAATTTATTCTCTAGTAGCAATAGCTGTACTCTTGGTGCTACTTAACCACTTAAGGACCGGACCAATATGCTGCTAAATGACCCAAGGGGTTTTTACAATTCGGCACTGCGTCACTTTAACTGACAATTGCGCGGTCGTGCGACGTGGCTCCCAAACAAAATTGGCATCCTTTTTTTCCCCCAAATAGAGCTATCTTTTGGTGGTATTTGATCACCTCTGCGGTTTTTAATTTTTACGCTATAAACAAAAATAGAGCGACAATTTTGAAAAAAATGCAATATTTTTTACTTTTTGCTATAATAAATATCCCCCAAAAACATATCTAAAAAATGTTTTTTCTTTATCGTACATCACGGGACACAGAGCTGCATAGCCATTACATGTGGGTTATAGAGTCTACCTTCAGGTGATGGACACTGGTGTAATCAATTAAACAGGAAGTTCCCATATAACCCCTCCCCTACTGGGAGTACCTCAGTTTTTTCATCAGTGTCTAAGGTGTTGGTCACGAGTTAACATGTGCTCTTAGGAGCTCCACTGGAGGGATCCATGCTGGATGTAAAAAGCCTCCATAAATCTGGATCCGTCCAAGGTGCTTCATAGCCAAAGTGGACGGTACCCGGGCCTCGGTACGAAGAACGAGGTTTAGCCTATAATGCCTCTCTGCGGAGGGCTGGATCCTGGGTTCCAGAACTTTGTGCCTTCTAAGGACCAAATGTTTTTTCTGCTGCCAGGGTGCTATATAGGTCCAGGGGTGTGGTGTTCCTGCCATGGACCCCGGTCCCTGAAGGTCTAGGACTATACCCACGGTGAAGGGGGAAGATTGGGCCTCTTGCTTGGCAATACCCTGCAGCGTGGAAAGGTAAGAGAGGGACCTACGGGACTTGGTTCGACAGTAGGTCTTCTGTAGGGGACTATGGGTCTCGCCTATATTATGTTTTTATGCATGGGCAATGTAAACCACGATGTCTTCTGAGACGGGATGGCTCAGGGCACCCATATACCTCCCCTAGCCGGCATGTAGCCTGGGCCACTATGTCTGTTCAGACAGGATGGCTGTAGTACCCATATATCTCCCCTTGAAGGGGCTGGTACATAAAAAAAAAAAAAAAAAATGCCCTTAATCCTATGCAAAGCATTGTCTTCCATGAGTAGCTGCAAGTCTTATCTGTTTTTCCACTACTATGGGCAGTAAAAGACATGCCTGATGTTTTCGCTTACCATGCTTTCCAAAGACGGAAGCTTAAGTGTTAGCTGGTCTATTGTGCGTCCCACTTCCTCAGCTTCAGGCTCTACCATGTCTCACGTGCTCACCGGCTCAGTGCAGTCGCAGAGAGGGCTCTTCAAAAAGGCCCAGACGTCAGAGCTCTGTAAAGCTAGGGGGACACAAACGCAAGCACCTTGTGTGAGTTGGATACAGATTCATCTAAGACGCCTACTCCGCATCTAGCTGTGCAGATTAGCAGGCATTGTTGCTGCCAGACTAAGTTCAGCTGTTGATGCACCTGGGTTAAGCTCCTCTGCTTTTAGCTTAGGACTTTGGTCTCCCCATTGAATAAGGTCAGGGGTAGGAATATAAAAAGGAATCGCCACCTGAACCTGGTGGCCCCTTATTCTCCCCTGTAGAGACAGCTCACAGATTGAGCCATCAGACCTGTCAGGCAATCAATGCAGCCTCCCCCAACATTGCAGCCACTCTGCATGTGTTTTGTTTTTTGCATCACATTTGTTGTTCTACAAGAGGTTAACTGCTATGTTCGCAGCATCCTCACAAGAAGCAAAAAAAAAAAAAAAGCAGGGTGTGTCCCTTTTCCTGCTTTAATCCTTAAACAAAGGGATTAGAAGAGCTGGGGATGAAGGTTCACTGTCGGAGGACAGGAGACAGGAGCTGCAGCCTAACGAGGAGAATCTATCAATAGCCCTACAGGTTCTGATTGCACCTGCAGTCTTTTCAGAGATTCATGCTGCATATAATTTCCCTCTGCCTACTCGGCCAAAGCCTCTATCTTCTCCTTGGAGTGTAAAGAGAGGTTTTCCTATAGGTGGCTAGTAAGACCTCCATATGGTCCTCAGCCTGGTGTCGGCTTCAGGCTAACCAAATGCACGTCTGAGGGATGCACAGTTGCTGGTACACATTGCTAACGTCTCTTAATTGAGGAAACGCACATCTACAGAGGATAACTTCCTCTTTACCAGTCCACATGTTGCATAAGATACATGAGTTTGGAATGCATGTGGGATAAAAACAAGTAACAGAGCATGTTTTATTGTGGATCGCATAAGGATACATGTTTCTGTCTGTATGGTGTTGCATGTTTGTTAGAGTTGCATAGAAATGCTTGAGTGCATAAAGATGCTAGTTACCTGATCACTCAAGTCCTGGATTACCCAAGGATATTTGGTCACACTGAGAGACTTGTTTCCACAGAAAGGCCTAAAATCGCATAAAGACGTTTGTATGTATAAAAATGCTGGATCACACATGGTTACCTGATCACCCAAATCCTTGATTACCCAAGGATGTTTGGTCACACAGAAGTGGTTTGTTTCCACAGAAATGCCTAAAATCGCATAAAGTTGCTTGGATGCAAAAAAGATGCTGGATCACACATGGTTACCTGATCATCCGCGTCCTGGATTACCCAAGGATATTTGGTCACACAGAGAGGCTTGTTTCCACAGAAGTGCCTAAGTTCGCATAAAGATGCTTGTATGCATAAAAATGCTGGAATCACACATGATTACTTGATCACCCAAGTCCTTGATTCCCCAAGGATATTTGGTCACACAAAGAGGCTTGTTTCCACAGAAATGCCTAGAATCGCATAAAGAGGCTTGAAGGCATAAAAATGCTGAATCACACATGATTACCCAAGTCCTTGATTACTCGAGGATATTTTGGTCGCACAGAGAGGCTTGTTTCTACAACAATGCCTAAAGATCGCTTAAAGATGCTTGAATGCAAAAAGAAGCTGGATCACACATGGTTGTCGGATCAACAGCGTCCTGGATTACCCAAGGATACTTGATCACATAGAGAGGCTTGTTTCACAGAAATGCCTAAAGTCGCATTAAGATGCTTGAGTGCATAAGGATGCTGGATCGCACAGGGGTGCTTGGTCACACAAGAGTCCTTGGTCACACAAGGGTTCTTGTCCGCACAGTAGTGCTTAAAATGCATAAGATGTTGATCGCATGGAAGATGCTGAATCGCATAAGGATGCATGATTACTTTAAAGTTGCACATGGCGGCCTAATTAAGCAATACAGGATTCCTTGTGTTTGCATAGAAATACGTGTCTGCATGGGTTCATGTTGCACATTGTTGCATAACACGTTTATAGCGCATGCTTGCTTGCAAGATGCTTGTTCCAGAGCACACATGCTATATGCATGTTTTGCTTAAAACATATTTATATGAATTCATGCTTCCAGGAACACACGCTGCCATGTAAACACACTTCCATTGAGGCATATGGCTTTAACACTTGCCACATACACATATGGGGAGCCAGTTGCATATGTGTTTATTTACTTGGGTCTGCAGAGGTTGTCTGCGTTTCGCAGGGGAACAGCACTATCTCCAGTTGGTGGTCTTGCCCTTTTGGGTTAGCCTCCGTGCCTGGGTTGTCAGGGTGCTAGGGCCCACCTCTAGCAGGTCTGTAGGCCCAGGGTATAGCAGTAATGGCATACCGAAGCAAACTCCTGCTGATGGGTCAGTCAGTAGCATGGCTGGACATAAGGGTGTCCAGCATGGTCAAGTATCTGGAACTCTAAAGATACATTTTTTCATTTGACAAGAAGCTGGGTATGTTTGGCACAGTCCAAAAAGGAGAGTTTTTTGGCCTCAGACAAGACCATCGCTATAAGAAAACTGGTCTATGTGGTCACGGCAAGGAACAGTTCCTTACTTTTGGCCTTTTGATTAAGGCACTAGGGAAGATGCTGGCTTCATTCAAGACAGTTCCCTATACTAACTTTTATTCAGGGCTGTTATAAACAGTATTTTGTCGGCCTAGAAAGAGTGGATCTTGACCTAGCATTATCCAAAGAACCCGGTCCCAGAGATATGCTGGAATTCCTCTTGGTGATTCTTAACTAAAAGGGTTTGCCAGGTCAGGAAGAGACCATGGCCCAGGGGAAGTAGTCAAGCTCCAAGGGAGCCTTATCTGTCAGCTAGAGCTACCGATGGAGCATCTGGCTTAGGGGCCTGAACGTTCAGGTGTCAGAGTACAATCAGACTATGCCATACTAGTGATTTACTTAATTTGCCAAGGAGGAGCTTGTGCCTTGCCTATTGACATTCGTCATTTCATGAAATGCAGAATTGGCAGGCGATTCGCTGGAGCTGTCAACAAGTGTCTCCGGGAGAATGACCTCTACACCCCGACTGTTTTCCTGACCAAATGTCACAGAAATAGTACCCTGTACATAAGATGTATTGGCGTCCAGGCTCCACAAGAGATTGAACATCTTGGGGTCAAGGATAAAGGATCCACCCGCATGCGGGGCAGATGTGTTTGTAATCCGGGGGGACCAGTTGTCACTGGTTGTGTCTCTCCCCCCAGTGCCGCGACTTTTGTGGCTTCTATGCAACATTAGAGGAGAACGGAAGCTGGCCTGATTACTCTGGCATAACCCTGACGACCTCTCGGTGCAGGAACAGTAAGGGTGGTAGTAGAGGACCCACAGTCCCTTACATCTTGTCCAGGCCTACTTTGCAGGGGGTATTACATCCTGCCTTGCAACAGGTGAATTAATGGTCTGGCTATTATAGCCCACATTCTCGAGGATCGGGGCTTTCAGAATCAGCGGCAATTCCCTTGATTCATACAAGAGAGCTGGCCTCCAGGACCAGATATCCTACGGTCTGGAAGACCCATGTTCCTGGTGTGAAACCAGATGGTGGCATCCGTGGAAGTTTGTCAAAGGTAAAATTCCTGCCTTCCTACATTTGGAAAGGAGACGGAGCTAGCCTTAAGTTATATCAAGGATCCGATCTCGGCCTTGCTTCCAAAGGTCGATTACTTCACACTCTTTGGTCCGGGCTGTTATACAAGGGGTGACGTGCATAAGTCCACCAGTTGGGTCGCCCTTGTGCTCGGAGGATTGGATCTAGTTTTGTCGGCTTACAGGGTCATCTCCTTGGGCCGATGCACCATATTTCTCTTCATCCTTTAACCACTTACCCCCCGGACCATATTGCTGCCCAAAGACCAGAGTACTTTTTGCGATTCGGGACTGCGTCGCTTTAACAGACAATTGCGCGGTCGTGCGACGTGGCTCCCAAACAAAATTGGCGTCCTTTTTTCCCCACAAATAGAGCTTTCTTTTGGTGGTATTTGATCACCTCTGCGGTTTTTATTTTTTGCGCTATAAACAAAAATAGAACGACAATTTTGAAAAAAATGAATATTTTTTACTTTTTGCTGTAATAAATATCCCCCAAAAATATATAAAAAAACATTTTTTTTCCTCAGTTTAGGCCGATACGTATTCTTCTACATATTTTTCGTAAAAAAAAATCGCAATAAGCGTTTATTGATTGGTTTGCGCAAAAGTTATAGCGTTTACAAAATAGGGGGTATTTTTATGGCATTTTTATTAATATTTTTTTTACTAGTAATGGCGGCGATCAGCGATTTTTTTTTTGGTATTGCGACATTATGGCGGACACTTCGGACATTTTTGACACATTTTTGGGACCATTGGCATTTTTATAGCGATCAGTGCTATAAAAATGCATTAGATTACTATAAAAATGCCACTGGCAGTGAAGGGGTTAACACTAGGGGGCGGGGAAGGGGTTAAGTATGCCTGGGTGTGTTCTTACTGTGTGGGGGGGGGTGGCCTCACTAGGGGAAACACTGATCCTCGGTTCATACAGTGTATGAACCGAAGAAAAGCATTTCCCCTGCTGACAGGAACGAGAGCTGTGTGTTTACACACACAGCTCCCGTTCCCCGCTCTGTACCGAGCGATCGCGTGTGCCCGGCGGCGATCGCGCCCGCCGGGCACACGCACGGGAGTCGGGGGCGAGCGGGGGGCGCGTGCGCGCGCCTCCGGCGGCGCGCGTGCGCCCCTAGTGGCGGCTAAAGGGTAGGACGTCATAATACGTGATCTCGCCTAGGAGAGCCACCTTGTGGACGTATTATGACGGTGCGGCGACGGCAAGTAGTTAACAAGGGAATTGGTGTTCTTGGTTGTGGTAGCCTCCAAGAGAGTTTCAGTATTGGCAACTTTCTTGGTATAGAGCCATACTCAATTATTCTTACAAGTAGAGTGATTTTCATCCTCACCCAACCTTATTTACTAGAAGGATCTAGTATTCATTTGAATCTAGATATTCTTACCTTCCCTTTTTTCAAAACCTTGTTTCACGGAAGGAAAGGTTATTGCTTTTCTCTCAATTGAGATGAGAGCAGTTAAATACCTATCTGAAGGTTTCAGATATAGAAAGCTGACGTTTTTATTGGGCTGCCAGAAGACCCTAGATGGGCAGGCAGTGTTCAGGTCAGCTATTAAAATGGTTACACTCTCTCTCTCGTTGGAGTAAGAAGGGTCTAGGCCTATCTGAAGCGGCTGCTCGGATACGGAAAACTGATGTTGTTGCGCTACCAGGAGGCCCCAGGAAAGGGCAGGCAGCGTCTAAAATCAACTGTTTTTAAGGTTGATTCATCAGGTTATTATTCAGGCTTGGGTTAGAGTAGGATTCCCCCTGTTTTTTTGTGGGGGTGCTCCCTACCAGGATGGTAAGCGCTTTATGCGCAATGCATTTCCAAGCCTTTATGACGCAGATTTTCAAGGCCGCAACTTGGTCATCTGTGCTTACGTTCACTAACTCCTATCAGGTGAACATAAGACGGCAAGAGGATGCAGCTTTTTGGCGCAGTATGCTGCAGGCAGCATTATAGGTCCTCACGTCTGATGGCGGTCTGCGTTGTTGGTGTCTCCCTCCCCTCAGTAAGCATTGCTATGGGACATCCCACATGTAATGGCTATGCAGCTCTGTGTCCCGTGATGTACGATAAAGAAAATAGGATTTTTATAACAGCTTACCTGTAAAATCCTTTTCTTGGAGTACATCACGGGACACAGAGCTCCCACCCCTCTTGTTTGGGGATATTGGGACACTTATTGCTTTGCTACAAAAACTGAGGTACTCCCAGTAGGGGAGGGGTTATATGGGAACTTCCTGTTTAATTGATTACACCAGTGTCCATCACCTGAAGGTAGACTCTATAACCCACATGTAATGGCTATGCAGCTCTGTGTCCCGTGATGTACTCCAAGAAAAGGATTTTACAGGTAAGCTGTTATAAAAATCCTATTTTTCCTCAGTTTAGGCCGATACGTATTCTTCTACCTATTTTTGGTAAAAAAAAATCTCAATAAGCGTTTATCGATTGGTTTGCGCAAAATTTATAGCGTTTACAAATTAGGGGATAGTTTTATTATTTTTTTTTTTACTACTAATGGCGGCGATCAACGATTTTTTTCGTGACTGCGACATTATGGCGGACACTTCGGACAATTTTGACACATTTTTGGGACCTTTGTCATTTTCACAGCAAAAAATGCATTTAAATTGCATTGTTTATTGTGAAAATGACAGTTGCAGTTTGGGAGTTAACCACAAGGGGGCGCTGTAGGAGTTATGTTTCACCTAGTGTGTGTTTACAACTGTAGGGGGGTGTGGCTGTAGGTCTGACGTCATTGATCGAGTCTCCCTATAAAAGGGATCACGCGATCGATGCAGCCGCCACAGTGAAGCCGTGTTTACATACGGCTCTCCCCGTTCTTCAGCTCCGGGGAGCTATAAACGAATAGCCACGCCGTCGTCCCGGATCGCTCCCCGAGGATTTCCGACCGCTGCATGTAGCGGGGGGGGGGGGGGGGGGTCCCAATCGGACCCCTGACCCACGTCTAGGCAGGCACGTACAGGTACGTTGATGTGCCTGTCCGTGCCATTCTGCCAACGTATATATACATGTGGCGGTCCGGAAGTGGTTAAAACTGTGTTTGTAAATAAAAGAGCTAGGTCCATGAGGTGGCATACACCTCATTGGACTTAAAGTGTTACTAAACTCAGGAGCCTGCATTCACTATATCTGATCTCCCCAGTAGCCTGCAGTCACTAAATCTGGTCTCCCCATGAGCCTGCAGTCACTATATCTGGTCTCCCCATGAGCCTGCATTCACTATATCTGGTCTCCCCAGGAGCCTGCAGTCACTATATCTGGTCTCCCCAGGAGCCTGCAGTCACTATATCTGGTCTCCCCAGGAGCCTGCAGTCACTATATCTGGTCTCCCCAGGAGCCTGCAGTCACTATATCTGGTCTCCCCAGGAGCCTGCAGTCACTATATCTGCTCTCCCCAGGAGCCTGCAGTCACTATATCTTGTCTCCCAGGAGCCTGCAACCACTATATAAGGTGACAACTTCTCTTCTCATTTGCCCAAGGTATCCCATCATCGGTCTCGGTGCGCCTGCTGTCCCTCTGTGATCGTGACATTCTTCTTCTGGTTAGCAACTCGGTGCTCGTACATCTCCGGTATACCGGCAAGGAGCAGAAACCGAAGATTGTCTCTTGTGTGTGTCTGGAGCTGGATCCGGAGGCTGCGGAACGGATCTCCGATGTCTGCCTGAGCCATGAAATCCTCTTCCTTCTGGATAGCCTTGGATTCATTTGTATCCTCTTTACGGGACTTATTGTTGTTGATCCAGGCCGTTTGTATTTACTGTGTAAAATAAATGTCTTATAATCGCAATTTCCTTAAAGGAGAAGTCCAGCCTGAGCTTTTTAGGCTGGGCTTCTCCTGGGCCACAGGAGTACAATTTTTAGTTTTGCACTCCTGTGACCCGTTTTCAGCGGAGATGTCACGTACCTGGTGATGGGAGCCCAACGTGCAGGGAGCGGCCTCTCGTAAGCCTCCGACTCAGGAGCCCCTGGTAGAGCAGACAGGGGGTCAAGAGTGCAGAGGGGCACAAGTGCCTAGTAGTTGGCTGAGTAGTAGCTGGAAGCGGCAGCAGGATGAAGCACCAAGGTCCTGGCAGGATGCTGGCACCAAGCTGGAGTGGAGGTGCGGCACTTGTGGAACTGGAATCAAGCAGGTGAGGCAAGCCGGGTCAAACACAGACGGACAGGAACAAAACCAGAGCAAAGTCCAAAGGGGTAGTCAAAGTTCAGGCCGGGTTGGTATAACAGGCGGGCAAAGGCAGAGCAGGTGCGGTGGTCAGACGGAGCCGGGATCGGGGGCCGGTTGCAAACAAGAGAGGTCAGAGGAAGCCGGGTCAGGTAATCAGGATACAATGGGTTCACTGGTTCAGATACTTCAGGTAAACGCTGTAGACTGGACAGCAAGTTGGTGAGGGATCAGACTGTTTATATAGGGAGTTTTGGCGCCAAACGCTGTCACCGCGCGCTCCCGCACGCGCCACCGATGCGCGCACCACCACGCACGCGCCGGGACCGGATTCTCCTGACACTGGAGGGTCTTCCATGACAGGAGAGCGGTCTGAAGTCCGCTCACGTCACTGCCATCCGTCGGGGCAGCGCGTCATCACGTCTTCCAAGTCGGGATCCGCCAGCTGTCCCTGATTGATGGCAGTCTCATCGAGCCGCTGAGATGGCCACTCCCCCGCCCCTCCACGGCTCAGCGCTCCAATGAGCGATGAGAAGTAGAGCAGAAGCGATGCTGACTGACAGTCGGCATTGCTCCGCTCGGGGAGAAGTGAGAACTGAGCCATCGGCGGTGTTCGGTGGCTCGGTTCTCAGCGCAGAGACGCCGGGGGACAGATGCAGCATTAGCCACCCCATACTTCTCTTTTTTAAGGGGTTGTAAACCCTCGTATTTTTTTAAAATAACAAACATGTCATACTTACCTCCACTGTGCAGTTTTTTTTGCACAGAGTGGCCCTGATCCTTCTCTTCTGGGGCCCCTCAGCGGCGCTGGTGGCTCCTCCCCGCATCGAGTATCGAGAAGCGATTTGCTAAGGTGGGCACCTGTGCGGCGTGCTCCCGAGTCCATTCACATAGAATGCAGGACTGGGCCCCGCCCCCCCGGCCGCATCATTGGATTTGATTGACAGCAGTGGGAGCCAATGGCTGTGCTGCTATCAATTTATCCAACGAGGACGCGAGACACCGGGTAGATCTGGCGTGCTCGTTCCCGGGCGGAGGATGACAGCGTTCAGGTAAGAAAACCTTTTTTTCACCTTAATCCATAGAATGTAAACCATGAGGGTTTACAATCCCTTTAACAGTATCAGCCGAGAAAGGAAGGACTGCTGCTCACTGACCCAGGGCATGAATATGCGAATGAATGTGACCTCAGCCAGCGCTGCTCTAGACACGCCCTCTGACAGGTTTCGCCATGCGCATCAGGGGGCTTGGTCACAGAGCCTCATTCATTCACATCAGGGCAGGCCCAAGACATTGTGCTGCCTGGGTCCAAGAATAAAATGCTGCCCCCCCCACCCCACCAAAAAAAAATTACGCCCACCAAAAGGCCCCCACATCCTTTATTTTATATCATGATAATTAAAACTAAAATAACATCAGGAAAGGTAAATTTACATGCAACAGCACCTTGTCTATGTGCAAAATGATCTGACATACCATTGCGTTCAATTCCAAAGGGCGAGCTAGGGCAGTATATGGACAGGCTAGGGCAGTATATGGACAGGCTAGGGTAGTATATGGACAGGCTAGGATAGTATATGGACAGTCTAGTATAGTATATAGACGGGCTAGTGTGGTATAGGGGCAGGCTAGTGTGTTATATATACAGGCTGGGGTAGTTAATGGGCACGCTAGGGTAGTATATGGACAGGCTAGGGCAGTGATGACGAACCTTGGCACCCCAGATATTTTGGAACTACATTTCCCATGATGCTCATGCACTCTGCAGTATAGTTGAGCTTCATAGGAAATGTAGTTCCAAAACATCTGGGGTGCCAAGGTTCACCATCACTCGGCTAGGGTTATATATGGATAGGCTAGGGTAGTATAGGGGCAGGCTAGGGTAGTATATAGAGGGGCTAGGGCAGTATAGGGGCAGGCTAGGGTAGTATATGGACAGGCTAGGGTAATATATGGACAGGCTAGGGTAGTATATAGCCAGGCTGGGGCAATATAAGGGGAGGCTAGGGTAGTATATAGACAGGCTAGGGTAGGTAATGGGCCCGCTAGGGTAATATATGGACAGGCTAGGGTAGTATATGGACAGGCTAGGGTAGTATATGGACAGGCTAGGGTAGTATATTGACAGGCTAGGGTAGTATATTGACAGGCTAGGGTAGTATATGGACAGGCTAGGGTAGTATATGGGCAGGCTAGGGTAGTATATGGACAGACTAGGGTAGTATATGGACAGACTAGGGCAGTATAGGGGCAGGCTAGGGTAGGTAATGGGCACGCTAGGGTAGTATATGGACAGGCTAGGGTAGTATATGGACAGGCTAGGGTTATATATGGACAGGCTAGTGTAGTATATGGACCGGCTAGGGTAGTATATGGACAGGCTAGGGTAGTATATGGACAGGCTAGGGTAGTATATGGACAGGCTAGGGTAGTATATGGACAGGCTAGGGTCGTATATGGACAGGCTAGGGTAGTATATGGACAGGCTAGGGTAGTATATGGATAGGCTAGGGTAATATATGGACAGGCTAGGTTAGTATATGGACAGGCTAGGGTAGTATATGGACAGGCTAGGGCAGTATATGGACAGGCTAGGGCAGTATATGGACAGGCTAGGGCAGTATATGGACAGGCTAGGGCAGTATATGGAAAGGCTAGGGTAGTATATGGACAGGCTAGGGTAGTATATGGACAGGCTAGGGTAGTATATGGACAGGCTAGGGTAGTATATGGACAGGCTAGGGTAGTATATGGACAGGCTAGGGTCGTATATGGACAGGCTAGGGTAGTATATGTACAGGCTAGGTTAGTATATGGACAGGCTAGGGTAGTATATGTACAGGCTAGGGCAGTATATGGACAGGCTAGGGCAGTATATGGACAGGCTAGGGTAGTATATGGACAGGCTAGGGTAGTATATGGACAGGCTAGGGTAGTATATGGACAGGCTAGGGTAGTATATGAACAGACTAGGGTAGTATATGGACAGCCTAGGGTAGTATATGGGCAGGCTAGGGTAATATATGGACAGGCTAGGGCAGTCTGGGGTAGTATAGGGGCAGGCTAGGGTAGTATATGGACAGGCTAGGGTAATATATGGACAGGCTAGGGCAGTCTGGGGTAGTATATGGACTGGCTAGGGTAGTATATGGACAGGCTAGGGCAGTATAGGGGCAGTCTGGGGTAGTATAGGGGCAGTTATCATCATGACACGCAAAACTGCTGGAAAAAAAAAACTTTGGTCGTCAATTTGCTGGGTAAATAGAAGAGGAGGAGAGGTGGCCGTGGTTCAATTTGCATCCCCTTCTCAAAGTGCTGCCTGGGTCCAATGGACCAACTGGGACCCATGGTAGGGCCGGCCCTGATTCACATATTCATGCGCTGGGTCGGTGATCGATGTTCCTTCCTTTCTCTGTTACCTGCTCCCCTTTCTTTGTCTCAGCTTAGAGCGGCGCTGTAAGCTATACCTGGATTCCTTAACTCGGTGGTGCAGATGCATTTGACATTTTAGATGGGTGCCCAGCGATTGCTATGGAACTTCCTGAGAGGACAGACTCCGATGCAGCGCCGCCACTCGATTGCATTCGTGTCAGTCCAAACCTGGATCTGTTGATGGTCTCTTCTGGTTGCTCTCATTTCCTTCCTTTGAAGCTCAGCAAAAATTTTAGGTAAACCCCCCTTTTTTCAGTACACTAATGCCAGACCGACTTTGGGGGGGGGGGTTTCAAATTAATAATCTCTATTTTTCTACAGTGAGGATGCGACTCTCTGTCTACACATGTGGCGTGGTCAGCGGCATTTGGACTCCTCCCTCGTAAATGATGCTGAGCTGTACAATGGGGACGTATGTGGACAACCCCTTGGACATTGCTTTCGGATGGACAGGTACCATATGATTCCTAAAGCCACTCCATTGAGAAGAAGTTGGAGCCACATGAGAAACTGGGACCGTTGTTTAGGGCTGAACTTAACCACTTAAGGACCGGACCAATATGCTGCTAAATGACCCAAGGGGTTTTTACAATTCGGCACTGCGTCGCTTTAACAGACAATTGCGCGGTCGTGCGACGTGACTCCCCAACAAAATTGGCGTCCTTTTTTCCCCACAAATAGAGCTTTCTTTTGGTGGTATTTGATCACCTCTGCGGTTTTTTATTTTTTGCGCTATAAACAAAAATAGAGCGACAATTTTGAAAAAAATGCAATATTTTTTACTTTTTGCTATAATAAATATCCCCCAAAAACATATATAATTTTTTTTTTCCCTCAGTTTAGGCCGATACGTATTCTTCTACCTATTTTTGTTAAAAAAAAACACAATAATCGTTTATCAGTTGTTTTGCGCAAAATTTATAGCGTTTACAAAATAGGGGATAGTTTTATTGCATTTTTATTATTTTTTTTACTACTAATGGCGGCGATCAGCGTTTTTTTTTCGTGACTGCGACATTATGGCGGACACTTCGGACAATTTTGACACATTTTTGGGACAATTGTCATTTTCACAGCACAAAATGCATTTAAATTGCATTGTTTATTGTGAAAATGACAGTTGCAGTTTGGGAGTTAACCACAGGGGGCGCTGTATGAGTTATGTTCCACCTAGTGTGTGTTTACAACTGTAGGGGGGTGTGGCTGTAGGACTGACGTCATCGATCGAGTCTCCCTATAAAAGGGATCACTCGATCGATAGGGACGGGAGGGCTAGGAAAGAGTGGGGGTGTTTAGGAACGGGAGGGCTAGGAAAGAGTGGGGGTGTTTAGGGACGGGAGGGCTAGGAAAGAGTGGGGGTGTTTAGGGACGGGAGGGCTAGGAAAGAGTGGGGGTGTTTAGGGACGGGAGGGCTAGGAAAGAGTGGGGGGTTTAGGGACGGGGGGGCTAGGAAAGAGCGGGGGTGTTTAGGGATGGGAGGGCTAGGAAAGAGTGGGGGTGTTTAGGGACGGGAGGGCTAGGAAAGAGTGGGGGTGTTTAGGGACAGGAGGGCTAGGAAAGAGTGGGGGTGTTTAGGGACGGGAGGGCTAGGAAAGAGCGGGGGTGTTTAGGGACGGGAGGGCTAGGAAAGAGTGGGGGTGTTTAGGGACTGGAGGGCTAGGAATGAGTGGGGGTGTTTAGGGATGGGAGGGCTAGGAAAGAGTGGGGGTGTTTAGGGACGGGAGGGCTAGGAAAGAGTGGGGGTGTTTAGGGACGGGAGGGCTAGGAAAGAGTGGGGGTGTTTAGGGATGGGAGGGCTAGGAAAGAGTGGGGGTGTTTAGGGATGGGAGGGCTAGGAAAGAGTGGGGGTGTTTAGGGACGGGAGGGCTAGGAAAGAGTGGGGGTGTTTAGGGACGGGAGGGCTAGGAAAGAGTGGGGGTGTTTAGGGACTGGAGGGCTAGGAAAGAGTGGGGGTGTTTAGGGACGGGAGGGCTAGGAAAGAGCGGGGGGGTTTAGGAACGGGAGGGCTAGGAAAGAGTGGGGGTGTTTAGGGACGGGAGGGCTAGGAAAGAGCGGGGGTGTTTAGGGACGGGAGGGCTAGGAAAGAGTGGGGGTGTTTAGGGACGGGAGGGCTAGGAAAGAGTGGGGGTGTTTAGGGACTGGAGGGCTAGGAAAGAGTGGGGGTGTTTAGGGACGGGAGGGCTAGGAAAGAGTGGGGATGTTTAGGGACGGGAGGGCTAGGAAAGAGTGGGGGTGTTTAGGAACGGGAGGGCTAGGAAAGAGTGGGGGTGTTTAGGGACTGGAGGGCTAGGAAAGAGTGGGGGTGTTTAGGGACGGGAGGGCTAGGAAAGAGTGGGGGTGTTTAGGGATGGGAGGGCTAGGAAAGAGTGGGGGTGTTTAGGAACGGGAGGGCTAGGAAAGAGTGGGGGTGTTTAGGAACGGGAGGGCTAGGAAAGAGTGGGGGTGTTTAGGGACGGGAGGGCTAGGAAAGAGTGGGGTGTTTAGGGATGGGAGGGCTAGGAATGAGTGGGGGTGTTTAGGGATGGGAGGGCTAGGAAAGAGTGGGGGTGTTTAGGGATGGGAGGGCTAGGAATGAGTGGGGGTGTTTAGGGACGGGAGGGCTAGGAAAGAGCGGGGGTGTTTTTTTTTTTTTACTTTGATACAGAGAATGCATTAAGGAAAAATAAATGACACTTTAGAACAACTTTACGTGATTATTGCAATATCAGTTTTCTGTAATTTGCTCTTTCCTGTTTGTTTTTTGCTGCCTTCTGATTCCATCTTTCTCCATTGACATGTCTTCTGTATAGGTCATGGGATGCCATACTGTCCTCGCTTTCTAAGGAGACGAAGAGTTCTTCAGCATTTCCCGTGTGCCCATCTACTCCGAGTCTGACGACCAGCGCCGTCTCTACTGATGCCGCTCTCACCTGCGTGGTTTTGGGAGCCGGCTGGGTGAAGATCTCTACAGACAATATGAAGGATCCTGTAAGACTTCACAGCTGGTCCTTGCCCTCGTCCAGTGCCTTGTTCAGCCTGTCGGATGTTGATGGGTGCGCCACCTTGGCCCACTGGGACGTGGAAACCCAAGTGGTTGAGTACCATGCTCTGGGGAAAGCTTTATGTGTGGATGGTGCAGACGATGAGGCCTGTCTAATTATAACAGGTAGGTGACGAGGAACTGTATCATTTGTAGATGTTTTGGGTGCAATGTTGATGGTAGGTGGAAGTGATGACTCAAATGACTCAAATGAAAGCGTTTCTAAAGCCAAAACGTTTTTTACCTTAAAGCGGAGTTCCGCCAAAACATTTTTTACCTTAACCTCTTGACCACTGGGCACTTAAACCCCCTTCCTAACCAGACCAATTTTCAGCTTTCGGTGCTCTCACAATTTGAATGACAATTACTCAGTCATACAACATTGTACCCATCTGAAATGTTTGTCCTTTTTTTCCCACAAATAGAGCTTTCTTTTGGTGGTATTTGATCACCTCTGGGTTTTTTATTTTTTGCGCTATAAAAGAAAAAACACTGAAAATTCTGTAAAAAAAATAAAAAATAAATTCTCGTTTCTGTCATACTAGCAGGTATTGCAGAGTATTGGGTGGTATTGCAGAGTATGGGGGGGTATTGCAGAGTATGGGGGGGTATTGCAGAGTATGGGGGGGTATTGCAGAGTATGGGGGGGTATTGCAGAGTATGGGGGGGTATTGCAGAGTATGGGGGGGTATTGCAGAGTATTGGGGGGTATTGCAGAGTATTGGGTGGTATTGCAGAGTATTGGGTGGTATTGCAGAGTATTGGGTGGTATTGCAGAGTATTGGGTGGTATTGCAGAGTATTGGGTGGTATTGCAGAGTATTGGGTGGTATTGCAGAGTATTGGGTGGTATTGCAGAGTATTGGGTGGTATTGCAGAGTATGGGGGGTAATTGCAGAGTATTGCGCAGGGAGGGATGGCTGGATCTGTGACTGCATTTGTCACAGATCCAGCCACAGCAGCTGCTGCTGCTGCCTCCGCTCTCCCCCCTCTCCTCTCACACTGTACCGATCGGTACAGAGAGGAGAGGGAGGAATGACGCCGGTTTGTTTACAAGTGATCGCTCCGTCATTTGACGGAGCGATCACGTGGTAAACGGCCGCTATCAGCGGCAATTTACCGCGATCTGTGATGCGCCGGGTCTTCTAGACCCGGCGCTCGAGAGGAGGATTCTGGAAAGACGTCCTAGGGACGTCCTCCCAGAACAACTCGACCGCACTGTAGACGTCTTTTGTCTATGGCGCGGTGGCAAAGAGGTTAAAGCGGAGTTCCGCCAAAATGTTTTTGTTTTTTTTTAAAGTCAGCAGCTACAAATCCTGCAGCTGCTGACTTTTAAAATATGGACACTTACCTGTCCAGGGTGCCCGCGATGTCCTCCTCCGAAGCTGATCTGTCCCTTGGCTCTGAGGTGGAGGCGCCGCCATATTCGGTAAGGGAATCAGGAAGTGAAGCCTTGCGGCTTCACAGCCTGGTTCCCTACTGCACTTGCACAAGTCATGGTGCATGATCCCACTGGTCCCTGCTGTCTTCTGAGACCTGTGAGACAGGGCCACCATCAGGAACTATGGGGCCCCTTACACAGCTTCAGGCATGGGCCCCCTGGAGCAGAGAACCGGAGGGGGGGGGGGGGGGGGGGTGCTGCCGCCGCCTGAAGTTGAGAAGCGGGGTGGGGGGGGGGCTGCCCCTTCTCCCAGCCACTGGCTTTCAGCTGCTGGAGGGAGAGACACAGACACAGTGCATTGTTCTGTAACTGTCCTCCCATCCCGCCGTACCAATCCCCCTCCATGTGCTGTCCAAATCTGATTCCCCGATGTGTGCTCGGGGGCCTCCCTGCAGTGCTGTCAACTTACATCTCCCATCAGCTACTGCAGGTACACAGGGGGATGGGGAGTGGGGGAAGGGGCTGGTAAATATGTAATTTATCGGCCCCTTCTTTTTCTGAATTGGACACAGTGAGTGATCAGTACAGATCGCTCCTGTGTCTATTCAAAATCTGAAGCAGTGATTTCTAACAGCAGCCCTGACTCTGGCAGCAGCAGGAGCTATTGGAAGTGGGGGGCGGGCCATTCTATGTTTGTCTATAGACACACGCAGCTCGGGAGCAGCTTGCTATGAGGGCACACGAAGATGATGAGGAACCAGAATCGCCAGCGGGGGACTCCGGAAGACGACGTTTAGGGCCGTTCTGTGCGAAACAATTGCACAGAGCAGGTGAGTATAACATGTTTATTATTTTAACCACTTCATTACTGGGCACTTAGGGGCAGATTCTCGTAGATCGCTGCATCTCTGCGGCGGCGTAACGTATCTCATTTACGTTATGCCGCCGCAAGTTTTACGGGCAAGTGCTCGATTCACAAAGCACTTGCCTGTAAAGTTGCAGCGGCGTAGCGTAAATCCCCCGGCGCAAGCCCGCCTAATTCAAATGATCCGGGTAGGGGGCGTGGATCATTTAAATTAGGCGCGTTCCCGCACCGAACGTACTGCGCATGCGCTGTCCCTAAAATTTCCCGACGTGCATTGAGCTAAATGACGTCGCAAGGACGTCATTGGTTTCGACGTGAACGTAAATGGTGTCCAGCCCTATTCACGGACGACTTGCGCAATCGACGTAAATTTTCAAATTTCGACGCGGGAACGACGGCCATACTTAACATTGACTGTGCCTCATATACCCAGGGGCAACTTTACGCGTCGCAAATCCAACGTAAACGTCGTAACTTCACTGCGTCGACCGCGCGTACATTCGGGAATTCACGTATTTTGCATACTCGATCAGGAAAACGACAGAGGCGACACCTAGCGGCGAAAAAAAAAATTGCATTTAAGATCCGACAGCGTAAGAGCCTTACGCCTGTCGGATCTAATGGATATCTATGCGTAACTGATTCTAAGAATCAGACGCATAGATACGACGGCCCAGATTAGGACTTACGACGGCGCACATGGCGTTGCGCCGTCGTAAGCGCTTTCAGAATCTGGGCCTTAAACCCCCTTCCTGCCCAGACCAATTTTCAGCTCTGACGCATTTTGAATGACAATTGCGCGGGCATACAACACTGTACCCAAATTATATTTTTATCATTTTTTTCCCCACAAATAGAGCTTTCTTTTGGTGGTATTTGATCATCTCTGCGATTTTTTTTTTTTTTTTTTTTTTGCACTATAAACAAAAAAAAGACAGAAATTTAAAAAAAAAACACATTTTTTTTACTTTTTGTTATAATAATATCCCATTTTTTTTTTTTTTTTTTTTTTTTTAATATTTTTTTCCTCGGTTTAGGCCGATACGTATTCTTCTAAATATTTCTGTTAAAAAAAAATCGCAATAAGCGTATATTGATTGGTTTGCGCAAAAGTTATAGCGCCTACAAAATAGGGGACAGATTTATGATTTATTTTTTATTTTTTACTAGTAATGGTGGCGATCTGCGATTTTTTTTTTTGTCAGGCCTGCGATATTGCGGCGGACAGATCGGACACTTTTGACACAATTTTGGGACCATTCACATTTATACTGCGATCAGTGCTATAAAAATGCACTAATTACTGTATAAATGTGACTGGCAGGGAAGGGGTTAACATTAGGTGGTGAGGAAGGGGTTAAATGTGTATCCTGGGTGTGTTCTAACTGTGTGGGGGGAGGGGACTGACTGGGGGAGGTGACCGATGCTGTGTCCCTATGTACAAGGGACACAGCATCGGTCTCCTCTCTCCCTGACAGGACGTGGAGCTCTGTGTTTACACACAGAGCTCCACGTCCCTGCTGTCACCGCCGATCACTGGTACCTGGCGGACATCGCGGCCGCCAGGCACGCGCATCGGCATCTCATTGATGCGCCGGGCACAGTGTTTCCCCGCTGCGCGCCCGGGGAATGCACATAAAAGGACGTCCAGGGACGTCCCCCCGGCAGTTGAGAGCCGTGCTGTGGACGTCTTTGGTCTAGAGCGCGGCTCTCAAGTGGTTAATAATTGACCTTTTAGTAACACTTGAAGGATTTATCACTGTTTTATTTATCGGTCTGTTTTCCTCCCATCAGATCAGGGTCTGTCTCTTGTCTTGTTCGCTGTGTCACAGAATGAGTTCCTCACCCGCTTAATGATTCATGGCAGCGCTAGTACTGCAGACACGTTGTGTTACCTGAACAACTGGGGGCGCTGCTCTGTTCCCATCCACACTTTAGAGGTAACGATGCCGCAGGTTTAACCTATTTTCAACCAACCCTGTCCTTCTTCACCGGAGATTTGTTGTACAATTTTACGGCTTTGCTTTTTTTACAGGCCGGCTTAGAAAACCGACAGTTGGATACAGTCGATTTCTTCCTGAAGAGCAAAGAAAGTATCCTGACTCCTCTGACGTGTGAAGATGGCAGCGTGCAGTCCGATCAATACCTCCATAGTAAGCCTGTGGAATGACAGAGTCAAGCCTCGTACACGTGGCCCAGAATCTCATCGGGGAGGGGGGGGGGAACGTTGTTTTTCCTGACGAGATTCTTGGCAAGTTTCTCTTGCTGGCCGAGTGTACGCACACACTCCATTCGAAAGAACCGCCGTTCTTCTGAAAGGCACGAACGCGGTGACGTCATCGACTACGCCGAGCGTGCGCTCGTCACATTCGATGCCGTCGCCGCTGTAACGGTCCGGGACTAACGCCGTTATGATATTCCATTCCACCAACCGAAGACAGCTTCCGACACCCCACAATCCAGCAGACAGGACCCATTTGATTTCCCCCCAGAATAATGAGACACAGCTCTGTTCTCTGGTTCCAAACAGAATGGACTTTAATGGTAGACTCAGGTTTCTTATATACAGTTAGAAAGCATGCTGCAGGAATCAAAGGGGCAATGACACACTCCACCCACAACATCACACAAAGGGTGGCAACGAGTCCCCCTCAATCCACATCTTAGACAGACTTTCTTAGCCAGATTCACGTAGAGATACGCCTGCGCCGTCGTATCTTAGCTGTCTATTTACGCTGGCCGCTAGGGGGCGTGTACGCTGATTTACACATAGAGGGCCAGATTCACAAAGAGATACGACGGTGTATCTCCTGATACGCCGTCGTATCTCTGAGTTCTGCCGGTCGTATCTATGCGCCTGATTCAGAGAATCAGTTACGCATAGATATGCCTAAGATCCGACGGGTGTAACTGTGTTACACCATCGGATCTTAGGCTGCAATTCCAGGCCGGCCGCTAGGTGGCGTTTCGGTTTATTTACGCAACGAATATGCAAATGAGGAGATACGCCGATTCAGAAACGAACGACCGCCCGGCGCTTTTTTTTACGTTGTTTGCTTTCGGCTTTTTCCGGCGGATAGTTACCCCTGGGTCTATGAGGCGCAGGCAATGTTAAGTATGGCTGTCGTTCCCGCGTCGCGACTTAAAAATTTTACGTCGTTTGCGTAACTCGTCCGTGAATGGGGCTGGACGCCATTTACGTTCACGTCGAAACCAATGACGTCCTTGCAAAGTCATTTAGCGCAATGCACGCTGGGTAAATTTGCAGACGGCGCATGCGCTATTTGATCGGCCCGGGAACGCGCCTGATTTAAATGCTACACGCCCCCTAGCCGCGGAATTTGAATTCCGCCGGGGGATTTACGATACGCCGCCGCAAGTTTTGAGGTAAGTGCTTGCCTCAAAAACTTGCGGCAGCGGATCTTAAATCAGATAGGTTACGCGGATCTAAAGATCCCCTAACCTATGTGAATCTGGCCCAGAATGCGTAAATCAGCGAGATACACCTATTAACGAACGTACGCTTGCCCGTCGCAAAAAAGATACGCCGTTTACGTAAGGCGTTTTCAGGCCTAAAGATATTCCACCAAAAAGATGGCGCAGCCAATGTTGCGTATGGACGTCGGAACCGTGTCGAATTTTAAATTTTTTACGTCGTTTGCGTAAGTCGTCCGTAAATGGGGCTGGGCGTAATTTAAACCAATACGTTTTTGCAGCGTAATTTGGAGCATGCGCACTGGGTTAGGTCCACGGACGGCGCATGCGCCGTTCGTTAAAAACGTCATTTACGTGGGGTCATTTACATAAAACACGCCCACCTCTTCACAATTTGAATTAGGCGCGCTTACGCCGGCACATTTACGCTACGCCGCCGTAACTTAGGACGCAAGTGCTTTGTGAATACAGCACTTGCCTCTCTAACTTACGGCGGCGTAGCGTATATGAGATGCGCTACGCCCGCCTAAAGTTAGGCACGCCTACGTGAATCCAGCTATCTGACTCCGCGATAAGCTATTCTCACCTGCTACACAATACACATTCCTTTAGTGAACATAAGTCAGACGTCTGACCTTTAGAGTGTGTTAACTCACAACACAGAACTTTCACACAATACAGGGTTAGTTAGCATAGCACCATGAAATATCTTAGGAGCCAGGCTTAATTAACACAATAGACGATAGAATGCAATCACAGCTTTCATCACTACAGCCAGGTAGCTGGAGGTGATTAACATCAATTAACATCTCAACAGTCTATGTTCCACGTTGAAGGAGACACTCTATTGACCTGTTGGGTTCAGAATGAACAACTTGTAATATTTCAAGATATCCTGCAATACATGAATTATCATTACTGTCCCATCTCATGTAATCCATGATATCAGTTCTCAGTCACCCTATGCCCCTAGTGGACATAGGATGACCCAAGAGTCATTGGTGAAGCTGACACAGGAGTGCCCCATATCCTTCAAGCGCCTCTGGGTCCCACAGGCCATACCGTTACAGCCGCCATCTTGCTTCACCCTACCTATGCCTTGGAATCCACCGCGTATGCGCCAAAGTAATTTCGAGCATGCGCGGGTTTCCACGGCGACAGGTAATTATACAGATGCTCTGGAAACAGGCCGACAAGAATCCAGACAAGAGAATAGAGAGCAGGATCTCTATTTTTCTCGTCGAGATTCTGGGCAGATTTCCCGACGAGAAACCTCAAAGCCTCGTACACACGCTCAGTATACTCTGCCAGCAGTTTTCTTGCTGACAAAACCGAACGCGTGTACGAGGCTTTAGAGTTTGTTTTTGCTGCGCCCCCCCCCCCATCTTGTCTCTAATCCCACCTCATACTTTCTCCCCTAGATGTGCAGGATCTTGTCCCGGCTCTGGACCTCCTTTACTCCTACATTCAAGGCACAGACCAGGAGCCTCAGAGCAAACACTTCTCAGAGCATCTCCTGCAGCTAACCCTCCATTTCCTCAATGGTCAGGTCGTGACACTCTGCGATCTTCTGGTTGGTACGTTACCTGACCCAATGTATTTACTAATGTTAGAGATTCGTTTCTGTATTGTAAAAATAAAGACATAGAAGCACTAAAATTTACTCAAAATGCAGGAGGAGCCAGGAGTGTCGGCAGGGGGAACCCAGAAGAAGAGGATCAGGGATTTATTTTGTGCAAAAGCTTTGCTAAATATCAATGATTAAAGGTTTGAAATACATTTAACCACTTCCATACCGGGGGGGCACTTACGCACCTTCCTGCCCAAGCCAGTTTTCAGGTTTCAGCGCTGTCGCACTTTGAATGAGAATTGCGCGGTCATGCTACACTGTACCCAAACAATTTTTTTATCATTTTTTCCCCACAAATAGAGCTTTCCTTTGGTGGTATTTGATCACCTCTGCGGTTTTTATCTTTTGCGCAACGACTAAAATAAGACAGAACATTTTGAAAAAAAAATAGTTTTTATTTTTTTCTGTTATTTTTTTTGTAAATAAGTAAGTTTTCTTCTTCGATTACGGGCACTGATATGGCGGCACTGATGGGCACCAATGAGGTGGCACTGCTGGGCACCGGTGAGGCGGCACTGATGGGCACTGATAGGCAGCGCTGGTATGCGGCACTGATGTGCACTCATAGGCGGCAATGATGGGCACTCATAGGCGACACTGATGGGCACTCATGGGCGGCACTTATGGGTGGCACTGATGGGTACTTATGGGTGGCACAGATGGGCACTGATAGGTGGGCACTGGGCATGGGTGGGCACTGAGAGGTGGCACTGATGGACACTGAGGGGTGGCACTGATGGACACTGAGGGGTGGCACTGAGGGCATTGCTGGGCATCACTTGTTTATCCCAGTGCCCATGTTGCCAGTCAGTGCCCATTTGTGGGCACTGATTGGTATCTTTCTCAATTTTTTTTTTTTTTACTGCCCCCTTCCCTGGTGGTCCAGGGTGGGCTTTCCTGGTGGTCCAGTGTGGGCATCCGAGGGGGGGCTGCGCTGATAAACAATCAGCGCGAACCCCCCTTGTCAGGAGAGCCGCCGATCGTCTCTCCTCTACTCGCGTCTGTCAGACGTGAGTGAGGAAGAGCCGATCAACGGCTCTTCCTGTTTACATCGTGATCAGCCGTGATTGGACATGGCTGATCACGTGGTAAAGAGCCTCCGCCGGAGGCTCTTTACCGAGATCGGAGATGCAGGGTGTCAGACTGACACCCCGCATCACCGATCGCTGCGCGCCCCCACGGGCGCGCGACAGCATGTAATCCTGCTGGACGTCAATAGACGTCCAGTCAGGATTTCGCAACCACTTCCTGGATGTCAATTGTCTATTGACCGGGCGGGAAGTGGTTAACCACTTGTCCCCTGAGGACGTCATATAACATCCTCGACTTTGTGCGGTGATATCTGAATGATGGGGGCAGCTACAGGCATCATTCAGATATCACTGTCTTCAGCCGCCGATTCTTTGCACAATAAGAACGATCAAAGCGGCAGTTCCGCTGCCTGATCGTTCTTGTAGGCCCCTCCCACCGCCATCCGGTGCTTCTCCGGGCTCTCCATCCGGTGCTTCATCGGGACCCCGGAGAACGAATCGGCCGGCGCTGGCTGGGAAGCATAGAGATGACTGGTGACCAGATGGTCTCTATGACTGTCGGAGGCCCGGGCATGACGTTATGGTACCCGGAAATAAACAAAGCCGCAATCGCGGCTGTCGGCATGTGATCGTGAGTTTTTTTTTCACGATCTCATGCTTGTAAGCCTGGAGGAGAGATTGACCCCACATCTCTCCATAAAGAGGACCTGTCACAGTGATTCCCATTACAACCCCACATGTGAGGTATCGCCGCGCAATTGCAGACGCAATTGCTTCTTGAATCCGGGCCATTGATGGTAAAGGGGGCAATACACGGGATTAAGAACTGGGGTATGTAAACTTTTGATCAGGGTCATTTGGGTCGTTTCTGTTGCCATTATGATATAAAAAGAGGAAACACAGATGATTGATAATAAATGGCTTCAGCCAAACACTAACCATGAGTGAAAGAAAAGTTTTTGTGTTATCATTCATATTCTCTGAAAAATGGCCAAGAAATCATAAATTCTGCCCGGGGTATGTAAACTTATGAGCACCAGAGGCGGCTCTAGGCTTTGTGAGGCCTTAGGCAAAACTTGACATGGGGCCCCACTCACTCCCATGATGGGGAAAAATAATTCAAGGACAAGAGCCTCTTCCCCACAACCCTGGCTGGTGATTGTGGGGGGGGGGGGGGGGGTCTGCGGGCAGGGGGGGGGGGGCTTATAGGAATCTGGAAGCCCCCTTTAACAAGGCGGCCTCCAGATCCTGCTCTTTAACCACTTCCATACCGGGGGGCACTTATACACCTTCCCGCCCAGACCAATTTTTAGCTTTCAGCGCTGTTGCACTTTGAATGACAATTGCGCGGTCGTGCTACACTGTACCCAAACTAAATTTTTATCATTTTGTACCCACAAATAGAGCTTTCTTTTGGTGGTATTTGATCACCTCTGTGATATTTTTTTTCTGCAAAAAGAATAAAAAAATTACCTAAAATTTAGAAAAAAAACGTTTTTTTTGTTATAAAACATTGTAAATAAGTACGTTTTCTCCTTCACTGATGGGCACTGATGGTACTGTACTGATAAGGCGGCACTGATGGGCACCGATGAGGTGGCACTGATGTGGTGGCATTGATGGGCACTAATATGCGGCACTGATGGGCGGCACGGATGGGCACTGATAGGCGGCACGGATAGGCGGCATGGATGGGCTTGGATAGGCGGCACGGATAGGTGGCACGAATAGGTGGCACAGATAGGCGCACGGATAGGTGGCACAGATAGGCGGCACAGATGGGCACGGATAGGCGGCACAGATGGGCACTGATAGGGGGCACGGATGGGCGTAAGAGGGGCACTATCGTATGTGTTGTACTAATGGATGCCAATCAGTGCCAAACAATGCCTGCCAATCAGTGATGCCCATTGTGGGCACTAATTGGCATCCAGTGCGGCACTGATTGGCATCCATTTTTTGTGTCCTTCTCATCCCTGGTGGTCTAGGGTGGCATACCTGGTGGTCCAGTGGGCATCCTCGGGGGGGCTGTGCTGATAATCGATCAGCACAAACCCCCCCTGTCAGAGGAGCAGCCGATCGGCTCTCCTCTCCTGGCATCTGACAGACGCGAGTGAGGAAAAGCCGATTGCCGGCTTTTCCTGTTTACATTGTGATCAGCCGTGATTGGACACGGCTGATCACGTGGTAAAGTGTCTCCGTGAGAGACTCTTTACCTAGATCGGTGTTGCAGGGTGTCAGACTGACACCCTGCAACAACGATCGCCACTCAGGATTTTACAACCACTTTGTCAACGTCAATTTGTCATTGGCGGGCGGCAAGTGGTTAATAAACCTTATTGGCGGGGGCCACCTTGTGATGTCATTAAATGAGGTCATGCTGGGTCATTGACGTCACAAGGGGTGGGGTCACCGATATTCACTGGTTGTTAGGGGCGCTCCTGAGTCAGGGCTCTTGACGATGCCTGAGCACTGCAACGTTGGGGTCCCCTCTCCCTCAAAACTGGGGCAATGCATTGGGCAAGTTAGGTGGCCGCGAGGCCCCTGTAAGTGCGAGGCCTTAGGCGACCGCCTAATTAAAGAGCCGCCTCTGATGAGCACAACTGTATACGTACGTGTCTTTATAATTTTATGTCTATACATGTGATGATTTCATCTCGCCACTCCTTTACTCAGAGCCAGACCCCGGCCTGGAAAAGTGTGTGGGAATTCTCAGTGGATACATCAACAAGCTGCGATCTTTCATGAGGAGGTTCCACCAGCAGCCGTTTCCTGTGAAGGTCCAGCAGGCCGAGCGAGGAATCGGAGAGTGGGAGAGCATGTCTATGGAGGTACGCTGGCATATTTCGGAGTTGTTGAGCCGGGTGTTCCGCGGATCAGAGCTGTTGAGCGGGGGGGTGTTCCGCGGACCAAAGTTGTTGAGCGGGGGGGGAATTCCATGGATCGGAGTTGTTGAGGGGGGGTTTATCGCAAATCACGGTAATCGCGCGGGGGAGTGGGGGTGCTGCGGAATCGCGGGACTCTAGCACTGTTCGCTAGACTGCAGGATTTACAGCGAATCGCGGGACAGTCCCGCAAAATTAGGGAAGGTTGGGAGGTATGCGCTGGGCATGAGAGGGTCCACGGCCTTAGCTCTTCTGTTGTGTCGGTTATCCTTCTCACGTCTAATCAGGAGTTATTTATTGTGCATTGACACGCCTGATCCCACGTTCCCTAGCTCCTCCTAATTCATTATTGCTCCCCTATATTTTTAGAGTATCATTTCTGATGCCATCCTATCAAACGGTATCCCCGAGGCTCAGTCCTTCCTACGTGCGAAGGGTCATCATTCTTTCAGCCTCCCATGGATGAAGCGCGAAGGGCTGAAGATGGCGTTCAAGTGCCTAATGGAAAATCAGGTGACAGAGGCCTGCCAACTCCTGCAGAACATGGTCAGTAATGGGCAATTCTATCCATCACTTGTACATAATATAACAGTCATATGAAAAATTAAGTACACCCAAAAAATATTTGTGACCTTAAAGGGTTACTAAAGGAAAAAAAATGTTTTCATAATAAGCATCCTTTACCTGCAGACATTCCTCTTTTCACTTCCTCATTGTTGGTTTTTGCTCAGAAGTTGCTCTATTTCTTCTCTGTTCTGTTCACTTCCTGCTTGTCTGATTGTTACTGACCACCGTGACGGGAGGCTGTACTGCGGTGGTGAGTAACGTGCTCGCCCCCTCCTGGGAACTACATCTGTGCGGCAGGACGCTCTCTACGTGTTAGAGACTTCAAGGAGGTGTGAATTACTGGGCGTGACGCAATGCATACTGGGAAATGTAGTTCTTACATGAACGAGCGCCGCAAACCAGGAAGTGAATGAGAGAACAGAAACTAGAATGCCGGAGGTGATATAGATGAAGGAATTTAATAGGTATTTCCTCGTTTTTTAACAGAATCATTACACTATACCAGGGATATGCAATTAGCGGACCTCCAGCTGTTGCAAAACTACAAGTCCCATCATGCTTCTGACTCTGGTGTCATGCTTGTGGCTGTCAGAGTCTTGCTATGCCTCATGGGAATTGTAGTTCTGCAACAGCTGGAGGTCCGCTAATTGCATATCCCCGCACTATACTGTCTGTCTACCTTACATTAATTTTAGGCACATTTTTTTTTTCCTTTACAACTCCTTTAACCACTTAAGATCCGGACCATTATGCATGTTAAGGACCTTGCCCCTTTTTGCGATTTGGCACTGCGTCACTTTAACTGTCAATTGCGCGGTCGTGCGACGTGGCTCCCAAACAAAATTGGCGTCCTTTTTTCTCCCAAAAATAGAGCTTTCTTTTGGTGGTATTTGATCACCTCTGCGGTTTTTATTTTTTGCGCTATAAACAAAAATAGAGCGACAATTTTGAAAAAAATTCAATATTTTTTCCTTTTTGCTATAATAAATATCCCCCAAAAATATATAAAAAAAAAGTTTTTTTTTCTCAGTTTAGGCCGATACGTATTCTTCTACCTATTTTTGGTAAAAAAAATCGCAATAAGCGTTTATCGATTTGGTTTGCGCAAAATTTATAGCGTTTACAAAATAGGGGATATTTTTATTGCATTTTTATTAATAATTTTTTTTTTACTACTAATGGCGGCGATCAGGGATTTTTTTCGTGACCGCGACATTATGGCGGACACATCGGACAATTTTGACACATTTTTGGGACCATTGTCATTTTCACAGCAAAAAGTGCTATAAAAATGCACTGATTACTGTGAAAATTACAATTGCAGTTTAGGAGTTAACCACTAGGGGGCGCTGTAGCGGTTAAGTGTGACCTCATGTGTGTTTCTAACTGTAGGGGGGCGGGGCTGGACATGTGACGTCATTGATCGTCTTTCCCCATATCAGGGAACAGACGATCAATGACATTGCCACAACGAAGAACGGGGAAGCTGTGTTTACACTCACCTCTCCCCGTTCTTCAGCTCTGGTGACCGATCGCGGGACACCGGCGGCAATCGGGTCCCGCGGGCGCGGTAACGGAGCTTCGGACCGGGTTAGCGAGCACGCCCCCCCGAGCCCCTGTTTTACTTACCTGACCCTCAAAAGTCCTCGCTCGCCCTGTCATCCCCCTCAGTTCTCAGTCTGGCCGTTGATTGGCTAGGTTGAAACGACCCTACAATAGACCTACCTTGAGCGGTGATCTTCTCTCTCATTTGATTGGCTAGGTTGGATGGATTGATAGCAGCGCAGCCATTGGCTGGCGCTGCTGTCAATCACATCCAATGACGCAATGCTCGCAGAGCAACGGCTTCTCTGGGGACACTCTACAGGTTGGAGGGGCCAGGAGCACCAGTGGGGGGGACCCTAGAAGAGGAGGATTGGGGCTGCTCTGTGCAAAACCATTACACAGAGCAGATAAGTGTAAAATGTTGTTATTTTTTTTAATTGCCTTTAACCGCTTGCCGACCAGCCGCCGCAGTTTTACAGGCGGCAGGTCAGCTCGGCTGCGCGAGATCTCGTAATATTACGTAATCTCGCGAATCAGCCAATAGGGGCGTGAGTGCGCGCCGCCACCCGCTCGCCCCTGGTCCCGGCGCTCGTGCCCGGTGGGCGCGATCCGCGATCGCTCGTTACAGAGCGAGGACCGGCAGCTGTGTATGTAAACACACAGCTCCCGGTCCTGTCAGGAGAGAAATGCTGATCTTCTGCTCATACACTGGGCTAGATTCACGTAGCTGCGCCCCCATTTGTACCGCGGCGTATCGTATTTACGCTGCAAGTTTGAGAGGCAAGTGCTGTATTCACAAAGCACTTGCTCCGTAAGTTGCGGCGGCGTAGCGTAAATGGGGCCGGCGTAAGCGCGCGTAATTCAAATGTGGAAGGGGGGCGTGTTTTATGCTAATGTGTGATGACCTGACGTGATTTACGTGTTTTCCGAACGGTGCATGCGCCGTCCGTGTACATATCCCAGTGTGCATTGCTCCCAAGTACGCCGCAACGACGTATTGGTTTCGACGTGAACGTAAATTACGTCCAGCCCTATTCGCGAACGACTTACGCAAACAACGTAAAAAATTCAAATTTCGAAGCGGGAACGACGTCCATACTTAACATTGCGTGCGCCTCATAGAAGCAGGAGCAACGGTACGCCGAAAAAGCCTTACGCAAACGACGTAAAAAACTACCGCCGGGCGCACGTACGTTTGTGAATCGGTGTAACTAGGTCATTTGCATATTCTACGCCGAAAACGACGGAAGCGCCCCTAGCGGCCAGCGTGAGAATGCACACAATTATACGCCGCCGCATTCAAGTTACGTCGGAGGAGGAAGCCTATTTTTTGGACGTATCTGCCTTGGAGAATCGGCGTAACGATACGCCGACGCAGATTTAAAATTACGGCGGCGTATCTGGAGATACGCCGCCGTAAATGCTTGCTGAATCTAGCACCAATGTATGAACAGAAGATCAGTCATTTCCCCTAGTCAGTCCCTCCCCCTCTTCAGTTAGAACACACCCAGGGAACATACCTAACCCCTTCCCTGCCAGAGTCATTTTTATAGTAATCAATGCATTTTTATAGCACTGATCGCTATAAAAATGACAGTGGTCCCAAAAATGTGTCAAAAGTGTCCGCCATAATGTCGCAGTACAGATAAAAATCGCTGATCGCCGCCATTACTAGTAAAAAAAAAAATATTAATAAAAATGCCATAAAACTACCCCCTATTTTGTAGACGCTATAACTTTTGCGCAAACCAATCAATAAACGCTTATTGCATTTTTTTTTACGAAAAATATGTAGAAGAATATGTATCGGCCTAAACTGACTATATATTTTTGGGGATATTTATTATAGCAAAAAGTAAAACATTTCTAAATTGTCGCTCTATTTTTGTTTATAGCGCAAAAAATAAAAACCGCAGAGGTGATCAAATACCACCAAAAGAAAGTTCTACTTGTGGGAAAAAAAGGACGCCAATTTTGTTTGGGAGCCACGTCACAAGACTGCACAATTGTCAGTTAAAGCGACGCAGTGCCGAATCGCAAAAAGGGGCCCGGTCCTTTACCAGCCAAATTGTCCGGGGCTGAAGTGGCTAAAGTGATTGTAAAAACTAAAAAAAAAAAAAAAAATTTTATACTTGCCTCCTCTTCTTGGTCCTTCTTTGCTGCTCCTAGCCCCTCCTTCTTTTTGAGTGCCCCTCAGCCAGCAGCGTGCTACAGAAGGCACCCGAGCCGAGTCAGAGCTCCGTGTATCCATTCAGACACAGATCCTGACCTGGTCCCGCCCCCTCTCTCCCCTGATTGGCTGACACTTAAAGCGGAAGTTCCATTTTTGGGTTGAACACTGCTTTAAATCCCATTTCTTCCCTATTCTGATGCTCGGTTTGAACTTCAGCAAGTCGCCTTCACCCCATCTAGATGCATTTCATTGAGTTACTGCCATGTAATTGGCTGATTAGCAATTTGTGTTCCCAAGCAATTGAACAGGCGTACCTAATGTGGTGAGTGTATGTTCAAAAAGTTAACAACTTCCGTGGGTGTACTTACTTTTTCACATGACTATATATGCGTGTTCTATGGCCATAGGTGTGCATTAGATTAAAGCTTTTGCGCTCTCACTCATTCTAGACGTTGATTTCTCTTCCAGGGATATTCGGTGTGGGACGAGCTGCGCCGTATCTGTATGTACACGTGTAACCTCGCCGTTCGGGACCTGCTGGTGCGTCCATTTTTCTGTATTTTCTTGTGAACGTGTCGTCTTCTCCACCGCTGTCTGACCCCCATCTCCTCCTGTTTGTAGGTAAACCTGCTGCAGCAAAAAGGACTCTTTTCAGAAGAGGAGCAGGAAAGGATCCGTACCGTGTACCAGATAGAAAAGCTGTGCAATGCTGCGCCGAGGACGGCGGGAGGATTCCGCACCTATCCCACGTAATGTCATTTGTGTGTTATTAACCACTTCCCGACCTCCTCATGTACATTTACGTCGGCAGAATGGCACGGACAGGCACATCAACGTACCTGTACGTGCCTGCCTAGACGTGGGTGGGGGGTCCGATCGGGACCCCCCCCCGGTACATGCGGCGGTCGGGTTCCCTCGGGGAGCGATCCGGGACGACGGCGCGGCTATTTGTTTATAGCCGCTTCGTCGCGATCGCTCCCCGGAGCTGAAGAACGGGGAGAGCCGTATGTAAACACACCTTCCCCATTCTTCACTGTGTCGGCGCATCGATCGAGTGATCCCTTTTATTAGGGAGACTCGATCGATAACGTCAGTCCTACAGCCACACCCCCCTACACTAGTAAACACATACACAGTGATCCCTAAATGTTACAGCGCCCCCTGTGGTTAACTCCCAAACTGCAATTGTCATTTTCACAATAAACAATGCAATTTAAATGCATTTTTTGCTGTGAAAATGACAATGGTCCCAAAAATGTGTCAAAATTGTCCGAAGTGTCCGACATAATGTCGCAGTCACGAAAAAAATCGCTGATCGCCGCCATTAGTAGTAAAAAAAATAAAAATGCAAAAAAACTATCCCCTATTTTGTAAAAGCTATACATTTTGCGCAAACCAACCGATAAACGATTATTGCGATTTTTTTTACCAAAAATAGGTAGAAGAATACGTATCGGCCTAAACTGAGGAAAACAAATATTTTTATATATGTTTTTGGGGGATATTTATTACAGCAAAAAGTAAAAAATATTGCATTTTTTTCAAAATTGTCGCTCTATTTTTGTTTATAGCGCAAAAAATAAAAACCGCAGAGGTGATCAAATACCACCAAAAGAAAGCTCTATTTGTGGGGAAAAAAGGACGCCAATTTTGTTTGGGAGCCACGTCGCACGACCGCGCAATTGTCTGTTAAAGCGACGCAGTCCCGAACTGTAAAAACCCCTTTGGTCTTTAGCCAGCATATTGGTCCGGGGCTTAAGTGGTTAATTTTCCCTGCTGTGCAAAGATGTGATTGAGGGGGAAAAAACCAACGCGATATCTTGTGACGTTTTATTTGCAGACCTCCCTGGAAAACCGGCGACCTAACTCCGGCGGAACAGGCGCTGCAAAATGCGTTGTGCTCTGTAAAAGATGAGCCGATCGTTCTGCTTCTACAGTGGGCCCAGGACTGGGACTCGGAGACTCAAGAATCAATCTTATTGCCCTGGAGGATCGATGAAGGTGAGAGGCTATATCATTTACAGCGGGGAAAATAATGATGCCATCCCCTGCAGATTGTGTAGTTTGCTCACTTACAAAGAAGTGAAGGGTCTATAATTTTTATCATAGGTTAGAGCCGCACGATTAATCGTCAAGAATCGTTATCGCGATTCTTTTCCCGTTGCGATCTTGACAAAGGGTTTCCCGATCTCTGGTATGCAAAGAATTTTTTCTCAGCTCAAAAGTCAAAGTCTGGGCAGTCTGCCAAGTTTTTAAACATTCTGGCCCAGATTCAAGAAGCTATTGCGCCCGCGCAACCATAGGTTGCGCGGCGCAATAGCTGTTTTGCTCCCGCGTAGCGAATGCCCCTGATTCAGGAACATCGCTACGCGGACTGCAGCCTAGGATATGACAGACATAAGCCTCCTTATGCCTTCATATCTCAGGCTGCATTCTTGCGTTGGCCGCTAGGGGGCGCGGCCATTGTGATCGGCGTATAGTATGCAAATTGCATACTACCACCGATTCACAAAAGTTGCGCGGGCCCTGCGCACGCAAGGTACAGAGTTTCCGTACGGCGACTTTAGCGCAAGGTTGCTCCTGCTGTAGCAGGGGCAGCCAATGCTAAAGTATAGCCGCCCTTCCCGCTCGTGAAATTTAAATTTCACGTCGTTTACGTAAGTGATTCGTGAATGGCGCTGGACGCCATTCACGTTCACTTAGAAGCAAATGACGTCCTTGCGACGTCATTTGCCGCAATGCACGTCGGGAAAGTTTCCCGACGGAGCATGCGCTGTTCGCTCGGCGCGGGAGCGCGCCTAATTTAAATGATTCCCGCCCCCGGCGGGATCATTTACATTAGGCACCCTTACGCCCGGCTATTTAGCATATCGCCCGCGCAATTTACGGAGCTACTGCTCCGTGAATCGCGGGCATATCAAAATATTTGCGTGGGCGCAGAGCAAAAATCGTTGCCCTTTGCCCACGCAAATATTGCGTGGATCTACCTGAATCTGGGCCTCTGTCAGTGGAACTTAAGTCTAAACATTGTATCAATTTGACTTTTACATCAAAGGAATAGACTTCTGTATGTAAATTAGGAACGTTTAATTGCTTAAACACTAAACCTTTTTCTGACAGTTGTTGTTTTCAAGTTAAAATCATTTTTTTTGCTAGAAAATTACTTAGAACCCCCAAACATTTATATATTACCGTATATACTCGAGTATAAGCCGACCCGAATATAAGCCGAGGCACCTCATTTTACCACAAAAAACTGGGAAAACGTATTGACTCGAGTATGAGCTTAGGGTGTCCATGCCTCACTGTGCCTCACTTTCCCACACTGTGTCCATGCCTCACTGTGTCCATGCCTCACTGCAGAGGCATAACTAGAAACTTCAGGGCCCCAGGGCAAGAAATCATGAAGGGCCCCCCCATCAGTGGCAGTGATGGTGTTGAAGGGGTGGCAGCGGTGGTGTTGAAGGGGATAGAAGCGGTGGTGTTGAGGGGGGGTGGCAGCAGTAGTGTTGGGGGGTGGCAGCGGTGGTGTTGGGGGGGGGGGGGGGGGGTGGCAGCAATAGTGTTGTGGGGGGTGGCAGCGGTGGTGTTGAGGGGGGTGGCAGCGGTGTTGTTGAGGAGGGGTGGCAGCGGTGGTATTGAGGAGGGGTGGCAGCAGTAGTGTTGAGGGGGGTGGTATTGGGTGGTGGCAGCGGTGGTGTTGAGGGGGTTGGCAGCGGTGGTGTTGAGGGGGGATGGCAGCAGTAGTGTTGAGGGGATGGCAGCAGTGGTGTTGAGGGGGGGTGGCAGCAGTAGTGTTGGGGGGGATGGCAGCGGTGGTGTTGAGAGGGGGTGGCAGCAGTAGTGTTGTGGGGGGTGGTATTGAGGGGGTGGCAGCGGTGGTGTCGGTGGTGGTGTTGAGGGGGGGTGGCAGCGGTGTTGTTGAGGGGGGGTGGCAGCGGTGGTGTTGAGGGGGGTGGCAGCGGTGGTATTGGGGGTGGAAGCAGTAGTGTTGTGGGGGGCAGTGGTGGTGGTAGCGGTGGTACTCGAGGGGGGGTGGTAGCGGTGGCAGTGGTAGTGCCATCCTCAAACCACCACTACCTCTGCCTCTTACTGATCCCATCCCCCCACCTCCACCACCACTGATCTCACCCCCCCCCCTTTATCACCTCTGTTGTAGTGATGATGGGGGGGGGGATAGGGATGAGATCTGCCGTGGTGGGGGGATGGGAACGATTGCAGTGCAAAATGGCACTTGACAGGACTTACCAGTAATCAATCGATTCCCCCTCAGAAATCTGTCACTGTGCCTCCTCCAGGAATGCCTTGCCTCGGGTAGACGGGACAGGTAGTCGATGCAGTCGCAGAGGGGAGAGCTCCTCCCCCGCCTTCACTCAATAGGTGTTTTTCAGTGTCCGCCCCCTTCATTCTCTCTGTCTCTGGATAGGCGGGGACGGGCGGTACACAGTCTCTCAACGCTGTGCTGCCTCTGCCTTCTCTCTCTCTTCCCTCAGCGGGCGAAAGCCCCCCTCCCTGCGGCAGAACAAACCACACAGTCAGGCAAGTGCCTCACACGGGCGCCAGGCAAGCACCTCACGTGGGCGACAGGCAGGCACCTCACGTGGGCAAACGGGCGTATGGCGGGCCCCCCTGAAGTAGCGGAACTACAGGGCCCAGTCGCAAGTGCGACTGTTGCGACCCTGATAATTCCGCCACTGCCTCACTGTGCCCATGCCTCACTGTGCCCATGCCTCACTATGCCCATGACTAGACTGACGTTTAACATGGGAGTCTATGGAGGGGGGGCGGGCTTGAAAAATCGGTGCTCCCCAGCCGTAGATCCCCCAGACAACAAACTTTGCACACTTGTAGAGGAGAAACGGGGCTACATGTGTGCCAAGTTCCGGGTCCTGGGGACCTACGACCGGTCGGTACCGGGTCCCCAAATTCACCAGAGAAATTACAGTTTAACATGGGAGTCTTTGAAAAATCGGTGTTCCCCGGCCGTAGGTCCCCCGGACAACAAACTTTGCACACTTGTAGAGGAAGAGTGGGGCTACATGTGTGCCAAGTTTAGGAGATCACGGCCGGCCGGTCCTGGGTCGCCAAAGTCCTGGAGATCAGGTGCAAAAAGGTGACTCAGTATATGCCGAGGGGGGGCATTTTCAGCACACAAAAATGTGCTGAAAAACATGGCTTGTACGGTATATATATTTTTTTGTAGAGAATAAAATGGTGGTTGTTGCAATGTTTTATGTCACACTGTATTTGTGCAGCGGTCTTTCAAATGCAATTTTTTTGGAAATAATTACTTTAATAAATAAAATTAAAAAACTAACCAGTAAAGTTAGCCCAATTTTTTTTTTGTATAATGTGAAGGATTTTACGCTGCCAGAATAGTGAGAGAATCGTGATCTTTATTCTAAGCAAAACAATCGTGATTCTCATTTTGGCCAGAATCGTGCAGCTCTATCATAGGTGTATTTTATATGATAGAGACAGAACATCAACCGAAAATCCCCCCAAAAAAACACATAAAAACAAATGCTATAAATATAGTTGCAGTTCAGTGAGTAAAATATGTATTTGATCCCCTTAGTAGTTGGTGGAGAAACCCTTGAGGTCAGACGTTTCTTGTAGTTGGTGATCAGGTTTGCACACATCTCAGGAGGGATTTTGGTCCTCTCTTCTTTACAGATCTTCTCTAATGGCCAGATTCAGGTACGGCGGCGCATCTTTCCGGCGGCGTAGCGTATCGTATTTACGCTACGCCGCTGTAAGTAAGTGAGGCACGTGCTGTATTCACAAAGCACTTGCCTCCTAAGTTACGGCGGCGTAGCGTAAATGGGGCCGGCGTAAGCGCGCCTAATTCAGATGAGGATGAGGGGGGCGTGTTTTATGTAAATGGGTGGTGACCCGACGTTATTGACGTTTTTTACGAACGGCGCATGCGCCGTCCGTGTACATATCCCAGTGTGCATTGCTCCAAAGTACGCCGCAAGGACGTATTGGTTTTGACGTGAACGTAAATTACGTCCAGCCCCATTCACGGACGACTTACGCAAACGACGTAAAATTTTCACATTTCGACGCGGGAACGACGGCCATACTTAACATTGACTAGGCCACCTAGGGGGCAGCTTTATCTTTACGCCGGCGTACCTCTTACGGAAACGGTGTATCTTTACTGCGACGGACGCACGTACGTTCGTGAATCGGCGTATCTAGTCATTTACATATTCTACGCCGAACTCGACGGAAGCGACACCTAGCGGCCAGCGGAAAAATTGCACCCTAAGATACGGCGTAGGAGACTTAAGCCGCTCGTATCTTGGCCTAATTTAAGCGTATCTGGTTTCCAGAATACGCTTACATTTATGACGGCGCAGATTCAGATTTACGACGGCGTATCTGCTCCCTCCATAAATTTTCTATAGGATTAAGGTCCGGAGACTGGCTAGGCCACTCCACGACCTTCATGTGCTTCTTCTTGAGCCACTACTTGGCGGTATGTTTTGGGTTCTCATCCAAGATTTTACAATACATGGCCCCGTCCATTGGCCCCTCAATGCAGCAAAGTTGGTCTGGACCTTTAGCAGAGAAACAGCCTCAAAACATCATGTTTCCCCCTCCGTGTGACTGTAGGGATGGTATTCTTGGGGTCATAGTCACCATTTTTCTTCCTCCAAACATAGCGAGTTGAGTTGATGCCAAAGAGCTTCATTTTAGACTCATCTGATCACAGCACTTTCTTCCAATTTTTCTCCGAATCATTTAAATGTTCACTGGCATGACACAATTCTTTACAGATCCTCTCTAATGCCACGTACACACGATCGGTTCATCCGATAAAAACGGACCGATGGATTTTTTCATCGGATATCCGATGAAGCTGACTTTCATCAGTCTTGCCTACACACCATCAGTTAAAAATCCGTTCGTGTCAGAACGCGGTGACGTAAAACACAACGACGTGCTGAGAAAAATGAAGTTCAATGCTTCCGAGCATGCGTCGACTTGATTCTGAGCATGCGTGGATTTTTAACCGATGGACTTGCCCACAGACGATCGTTTTTTTCTATCGTTTTTTTAACCATCAGATAATTTTAACCACTTGAGACAAAAGACGTCAACAGCGCGGCTCTCAGGTGCCAACTGGACGTCTTTGGACGTAATTTAAAGTGCATTACCCGCGTGCGCCTCTGGGGGGCGCGCAGCGGGTAAACACTGTCCCGGCGCATCGCTGGGGAGCCGATGCGTGTACCTGGCGGCCGCGATGTCCGCCGGGTACACGCGATCGTCGGGAACACAGCAGGGACGTGGAGCTCTGTGTGTAATGATGGGGTGTAAACACAGAGCTCCACGTGCTGTCAGAGGAGAGGAGACCGATCTGTGTCCCTTGTACATAGGGACACAGCATCGGTCACCTCCCCCAGTCACCCCCCTCCCCCCACACAGTAAGAACACACCCAGGATACACATTTAACCCCTTCCTCACCCCCTAGTGCTAACCCCTTCACTGCCAGTCACATTTATACAGTAATTAGTGCATTTTTATAGCACTGATCGCTGTATAAATGTGAATGGTCCCAAATTTGTGTCAAAAGTGTCCAATACGTCCGCCGCAATATCGCAGTCCCAATAAAAATCGCAGATCGCCGCCATTACTAGTAAAAAAAAAAATGATAAAAAAAAATCATAATTCTGTCCCCTATTTTGTAGGCGCTATAACTTTTGCGCAAACCAGTCGCTTATTGCGATTTTTTTTCCCCCCAAAAATACGTTGAAATATACGTATCAGCCTTAACTGAGAAAAAAAAACATTTTATTTTTTAAAAAAATTGGGATATTTATTATAGCAACAAGTAAAAAAAATATATATTTTTTTAAAATTGTCGCTCTTTTTTTGTTTATAGCGCAAAAAATAAAAACCGCAGAGGTAATCAAATACCACCAAAATAAAGCTCTATTTGTGGGGAAAAAGGACGTCAATTTTGTTTGGGAGCCACGTCGCACGACTGCGCAAATGTCAGTTAAAGCGATGCAGTGCCGGAAGCTGAAATTTCGCCTGGGAACGAAGGGGGTTTATGTGCCCAGTAAGCAAGTGGTTAAAACAGGTTCTTTCACCGATGGGAAAAAAAAGATGGGGCCCACACACGATCGGTTCGTCCGATGAAAGCGGTCCATCGGACCGTTTTCATCAGACGAACCGATCGTGTGTACGCGGCATAAATCCTTAAGGTTTCTTGGCTATCGCTTGGCAACTTGAAGTTTCAGCTCCCTCCATAAATTTTCTATAGGATTAAGGTCTGGAGACTGTCTAGGCCAATCCATGACCTTAATGGGCTTCTTCCTGAGCCACTCCTTTGTTGAGTTGGTGGTATGTTTTAGGTCATTGTCATGCTGGAAGACCCATCCATGACTTATCTTCAGTGTTCTGGTTGACGGAAAAAGGTTCTCATCCAAGAATTTACATTACATGGCCCCATCCATTGGCCCCTCAATGCGGCAAAGCACCTTTTAGAAACGACCCCAAATCATAATGTTTCCACCTCTGTGCTTGACTGTAGGGATTGTGTTCTTGGGGTCATAGTCAGCATTTTTTCTTTCTCCAAACACGGCGAGTCGAGTTAATGCCAAGGAGCTCAATTTTTCTCCCAATCCTTATCTGAATCATTTAGATCAGGGGTCTCCAAACTTTGTAAGCAAAGGGCCAGTTTACTGTGCTTCAGACTTTAAGAGGGCCGGACTGTAACCATCGGGAGTATAACATGTCCTAGTGTCTGTGGGAGTACAATCCCCTGTCATTGGAGGAATTGTGCCCCATCATTGGTGTCAATGGGCCACACCGTTGATGTCATTGGGAAGTATTGTGCCCCATCATTTATGTCAATGGTAGGAACTGTGCCTCATTGTTGGAGTCGTTGCAAGGAATTGTGGCCCATTGTTGGTGTCAATGGAAGGAATTGTGCCCTTCATTGGCGTTCGTGAATCAAATAGTGCCCCAAGCAGGGCTGTGACAAGGGGTGGGCAGGAGGGGAAGCTGCCCTGGGCACTGCGGTATCATGTGAGGAGGGGGCACCACAAGGAGATTGGGGGTCAGGGGATTTGTGTTGGAAGAGGGAATTTGGCTGAGTGGCAGGAAGTCTTATTCTAGTTGGGAAAATTTGTGGGGGGGGGGGCCTAAGAGTGATTTAGGGGGGTTTGTGTTGGGAGGGGTGATGGGGGGGGAGAAGATATGTGCTGGGGGGAGGATTTTGGGGGGTAGAGGAGTTGTGCTAGGAGCGGGGATTTCAGCAGGGGGACAGATTTATACTTAGAGGAGGGGGAATTTATTTAGCTGACACACAATGCTCATACATCTTGGGGGGCACAGTTTGGCATGTTCGCTCTGGGCACTAGATGATCTTGTCCCGGCACTGACCCCAAGGGCCGGATAAAAGCAAGCTAAGGGCCACATCTGGCCCCCGGGCCGCAGTTTGGAGACCACTGATTTAGATGTTCACTGGTATGACACAATTCTTTACAGATCTTCTCTAAATCCTTAAGGTTTCTTGGCTATCGCTTGGCAACTCGAAGTTTCAGCTCCCTCCATACATTTTTTTTAGGATTAAAGTCTGGAGAATGGCTAGGCCACTCCATGACCTTCACACTTTTTAATAAAATGGTACAAATAGAGCAAACTTCGTAAAAACATAGCTAGGGTTCGTTAACCAGAGCAGGTTGTCGGAACAAGCCAGTGAAACAGGAATCCAGAGATCAGCGTAGTAGAGGCAGTAAACAGGATCGGGTACCAGAAGGGAAGTCTGACCGGCAAAAGACTTTAACAGGAAAACACAGCAGAGAGTATCCAGATATGTTGACCAGGCGATGGCACAGGAGATGTGATCCAGGCAGTTTAAATAGCCAGCAGGGCTAGCTGACGAGTAGGAAATGAAGACCAGGTGATTTAAAAGTGAGTCAGAAGTGCAGTAAAAAATCACACTTTTTAATATAATGGTAAAATGGTACAAACAGAGCCAGGGCCGCCATCAGGAATTATGGGGCCCCTTACACAGCTTCAGGCATGGGCCCCCTGGAGCAGAGAACCAAGGGGGCGGGGGGTGTGCCGTGTCAAATTGAGAAGCGGGGGGGCTGCCGCGAATTTAGAAGCGGGGGGATATATAAAAAAAATATAAAAAAAAGGGGGGGGTAGCCATCCGGGGCCCTGGGGACCTCTGGGCCCTTTAATAAAAAGGAAAAAAAAAATATATATATATATTTATATATATATATATAATTATAACAAAAGGGGGAGGGGGTTGCCATCTGGGGCCCTGGGGACCTCTGGGCCCTTTAATAAAAAATATATATATAAAAAAATTATAAAAAAAAAAAGGGGGGGTTGCCATTCGGACCCTGGGGACCTCTGGGCCCTTTAATAAAAAATATATATATATATAAAAAAAAAAAATTATAAAAAAAAAACGGGGGGGGGGTGGGTTTGCCATCTGGGCCCTGGGGACCTCTGGGCCCTTTACTAAAAAGAAAAAGGAAAAAAATAGAAAGAAAAAAAAAGGGGGGATTGCCATCCGGGCCCCTGAACAGAGCAAACGTAGTCAAAACATAGCCAGGGTTCGGTAACCAGAGCGGGTAGTCAGAACAAACCAGTGAAACAGGAATCCAGAGATCAGTGTAATAGGGGCAGTAAACAGGATCAGGAACCAGGAGGGAAGTCAGCCAGGCAAAAGTCTTTAACAGGAAATCACAGCAGAGAGTTTCCGAGTATGTTGACCAGGCGAAGGCACATGAGATCTGATAAATAGCCAGCAGGGCTAGCTGACGAGCAGGAAATTAAGGTGAGTCACTGTGGAATGAAGAGTACTGACAGCTGAGCACAGAGCGCTGAGAAGGAAGGGTTGAGCCCAGCCCTGACGCACGCCCAACATTTAGCACAATTTAAGCCACACCCACAATTTGACATGGCACAATACACATGCCACTTTTTTTTTTTTTAAATCAATGCCTAGGGCCCACTTTTTATCTTGCACACGGGCCCACTGATTTCATGATACATTCTTGCTCAGGACACCTGTACTATTTTCACATTGCAGTTAGTCTATATTCAGTTTCATTAACCACTTAAGGACCGCCTAACGCCAATATACGTCGGCAGAATGGCACGGCTGGGCACAATCACGTACCTGTACGTCCTCTTTAAGTGCCCAGCTGTGGGTCATGCGTGCGCACCCGCGACCCGAAGCTCCGTGGCCGCGGGACCCGCGGACCCGATCGCCGTCGGAGTCCCGCGATCGGTCACAGGAGCTGAAGAACGGGGAGAGGTGAGTGTAAACAAACCTTTCCCCGTTCTTCACAGTGGTGCTGTCATTGATCGTCTGTTCCCTGATAAAGGGAAAGGCGATCAATGATGTCACACGTCCAGCCCCGCCCCCCTAAAGTTAGAAACACATATGAGGTCACACTTAACCCCTTCAGCGCCCCCTAGTGGTTAACTCCCAAACTGCAATTGTCATTTTCACAGTAAACTTTGCATTTTTATAGCACTTTTTGCTGTGAAAATGACAATGGTCCCAAAAATGTGTCAAAATTGTCCGATGTGTCCGCCATAATGTCGCAGTCACAAAAAAAATCGCTGATCGACGCCATTAGTAGTAAAAAAAAAAAAATTAATAAAAATGCAATAAAACTATCCCCTATTTTGTAAACGCTATAAATTTTCCGCAAACCAATCGATAAACGCTTATTGCGATTTTTTTTTTTTACCAAAAATAGGTAAAAGAATACGTATTGGCCTAAACTGAGGGAAAAAAATATTTTTTTATATATGTTTGGGGGATATTTATTATAGTAAAAAATATTGAATTTTTTTCAAAATTGTCGCTCTATTTTTGTTTATAGCGCAAAAAATCAAAACCGCAGAGGTGATCAAATACCACCAAAAGAAAGCTCTATTTGTGGGGGAAAAAGGACGCCAATTTTGTTTGGGAGCCGCGTCACACGACCGCGCAATTGTCAGTTGAAGCGACGCGGTGCCGAATCGCAAAAAGGGGCCTGGTTCTTTACCTGCATATTGGTCCGGGTCTTAAGTGGTTAATGTTTATTAATGCTTGTAAGGCATAATCAGAAAGACGTATAATCAGTAAAACGTATCTGTGAAATGTCCCACAGACTTGACTTCTGTTTCGCCGAAAATCCTGTGGCGCCATCTGACTCTGTGGCACGATTGGCCAAGAATTGAAGCTTGGATTGACAGCATGGGACATCGTGAGCCAACTGGGGACAGCCAACACTGGCCTCCATTGTCTCCAGACATCATCGACGAGAACACTTTATGCTCTAAATACACCCGAGAGAGAATTCTGAACAAGTTGGCAAGGTGTGTATGGAAGAGTGTTTTTTTTTTTTATTGGGTATTATCTTTGTGTATCTTTGTGAATTGATCATTCAATTATTTACAAGAGAATTACGGTAAGACCTACCCTTATCATCATACAGTGTGATACAAAGAGAATGGTGCAAAAGCAGAGCTGATTTATTCATAATGGAATGAACCCAACACAACTATCATTATACAAAATGCAAAATGAGCAAACAGAAGAAAAATCCAAATCGAATCAATATTTGGTGTGACCCCCCCCCCCCCCTTTGCATTCAAACCAGCATCAGTTCTTACACTTGCACACTTTGTACACTTGCACAAAGTCAGGAATTTTGTAGAATTTGCCGTGGCCTCGCCTAAAAAATCCTGCCCGCAGCGCAGCGATTTTCCCAGGATCACGGCGGGCTGCGGGCAGGATTTTTTTTAGGTGAGGCCGCAGCTTCAGCCTAGTCCGCAGGCTTTTCCCCAGATCGCGGCAAGCTGCGGGCAGGATTTTTTAGGCGAGGCCCCGGCTTCAACCTAGTCCGCGGCCTTTTCCCAGGATTGAGGCGGACTAGGCCGAGGCCACGGCCTCGCCTAAAAAATTCTGGCCGCAGCTCGCCTGGGAAAAGGCCACGAGGTCAGGTCGGACGCCGCAGACTAGTCCGAAGCCACAGCCTTTTCCCAGGATCGCGGCAAGCTGCGGGAAGGATTTTGTACGCGAGGCCGCGGCTTCGGCCTAGTTCGTGGCCTTTTTCCAGGATCACGGGGGACTAGGCCGCGCCTAAAAACTCCTGCCCACAGCTCCTTAGGACCGTTGCGGTGTCCGAATCAAGTTTTTTTTTCTGATGGACACCGCGCTGGTCCTAAGGAGCTGCGGGCAGGAGTTTTTAGGCGAGGCCGCGGCCTCGACCTAGTCCGCCGCGATCCTGGGAAAAGGCCACGGCCTCGCCTAAAAGCTCCTGCCCGCAGCTCCTTAGGACCGGCGCGGTGTCCATCAGAAAAAAAAACTTGATTCGAATTGTGAATAGAGTTTTTTTTTGTTTTTGTTTAATCGCTGATTTTTTTGGGGGGGGCCAAAATCCCCCAGCTCTACAAGCAGGTGCTCATTTTTTTTTTTTCATTTAACTTTTTATTAAATATTTTTTTAACAAAAACTTAACATCAACATGACATTCTTACATTTATATACTGACATACATATAACAACACATACATGGTCTCCTTAAAACCCCTTATTTTGGTTAACATATGGTGGCCCCTTTTTTTTCTTTTTTTTTCCCTTTCCCTCTTTCTTTTTCTCCTTCCTTCCCTCTTCCTTAGAAAAGAAGAGAGAGGAGAAAAATATACCCCCCTTCGTCTCCCCCTCCCCACCTCACTTAGAGACAGGAGGGCGACCTCTCTGGGATATGTACTATTCAGTCCGACTAGGTCCCTGATACAGGTACTAATAGGGCAGGTAGAGGTAGGGGAGGTGCAAGGAAGTGGAAAAGGGGGAGGGACAGAGATAAATAGGGGAAGAAAGAAAGAAAGGGAAAAAAAAAAAAAACCCACCTCATTTTTAACTGTGACTAAATCATCCCTTACTTCAAGGGCACTACTTTTTTAAATTGTCCTTAATATTTCTGAGTGATAGCTACCTCCCATACCGATATGTGAAGAAAAAATTAAATAAAAAAAATAATCCCTATTGTGACCTTCCTATTTTAAAATTGCAAGATTCTGTTGCATTGTGGCTTAAGAGAGAGGGGGCTTCTACTATCCCCTTCCTCTTTCAGGAGGAAGATAGGGGATCCCAGAAAAAAAAAAAAAGAAAAAAAAAAAGGAAGAGGAGGGGGTGATGAGCCCCCCCCCACCCATCTTATATGTGTGTGTGCCAAGACTTCTCAATTATAAGGGGGCAACCCCTGCCCCTCAAGCAGGTGCTCATGATCATCAATTTCATATGCAGATTGAAACACAGTCATTAAACGAAACAGAAGCAGCTGTGTAGGAGACTTAGACCTGGGTGAGGAACAGCCACACTCTGCTGCTAAGGTGAGGTTGTGGAAGACCGTTTCATGTCACAGTTCATACACCGTGGCAAGACTGAGCACAGCACCATGACACAAGGTAGTTATACTGCATCAGCAAGGTCTCTCCCAGGCAAAGATTTCGGGGGATTCAAGATGTGCTGTTCAAACCTTTCTGAAAAAGCACAAAGAAAAGGGCAATGTTCAGGACAGTAGATGCAGGGGTCACCCAAGCTTAATACAGCAGATGAAAGACACATGCTTGCTTCCCTTCCATATTCCACCAGGTTTATCATCACAGAACTGATGGAGACCAGTTGGACCCAGGTACACCCACCTACTGTCTAGAGATGTCTGGCCAGAAATGGTCTTCATGGAAGAATTGCGGCCAAAAGCCTCCAATGTGGAAGCAAGTTTAAGCGACTCAACTGTACAGGAAAACATAGGAACTGGGGGGCAGAAAAATGGCAGAAGTTGCTCTGGGCTGATGAGTCAAAATGTGAAATATTTGGCTGTAGCAGGAGGCAGTTTGTTGGTTAAGGCCTAGAGAGTGATGATACATTAATGAGTGTCTGCAGGCAACTGTGAAGCATGTTGGAGGTTCCTTGCAAGTTTGGGGCTGCTTTTCTACAAATTGAGTTGGAGATTCATTCAGGATCAATGGTGTCCTCAATGCTGAGAAATACAGGCAGATACTTGCCCATCATGCCGTACATTCAGGGAGGCGTGTGATTGGCCCCAAATTTATTCTGCAGCAGCACAACCAAACATACTGCCAATGTCATTAAGAAGAACAAGAAGTCCTGGAAGTGATGGTTTGGCCCCCACAGAGCCCTGATCTCAACATCATGGAGTTTGGCTGGGATGACACGAAGAGACAGAAGGATTGGAGACAGCCGACATCCACGGAAGATCTGTGCTTAGATTTCCAAGATGTACATACAGCAACCTACCTACTTATGGTGACCCCCTTCGGATCACGGATCGTTTACGATCCGTTGCACCACTAGTACCGATCAAAAGAATTACAGATTAATCGAGGAATTAATCTTTCATTTCCACAGCCCTAAAGAAAATATTTACAAAAATGTGAGGGGTGTACTTTTGTGAGATACTGTGTGTGTGTGTGTATATATAATATATACATATATGTATATTATATATACATCCACACACCAAATCCTAACATGGTTTGTGCTCATTTATTGAAATAGATGTCTTTTCTTTTTATTTTTTTTTCAGAATGAACATTTTCGTCCCTTCTGAGCTGAATGATTTTGAGTCTTTGATGCAGAGACTTGTTGATAATCGCATGCTGATGCCGCCAGCCGATTCCCCCATGGAGAGCATCACTACACAATTTCCAGACTTTCACAATCGCTTTGTGGTGATGTGTGTTGAGCGCGGCCTCCAACACCTGCTGTACCCCTACCTAGACCATCACAGGTATTGGATGATCTGTTACTATTACTGTATTCTAAAGACTTACTTAACCGCTTCCCGACCGCCTCATGTAGATATACGTCGGCAGAATGGCACGGACAGGCACATTGGCGTACCTGTACGTCCCTGCCTTTCCGTGGGTCGGGGGTCCGATCAGGACCCCCCCCCCTACATGCGGCGGTCGGATTCCCTCGGGGAGCGATCCGGGACGACGGCGCGGCTATTCGTTTATAGCCGCTCCGTCGCGATCGCTCCCCGGAGCTGAAGAACGGGGAGAGCCGTATGTAAACACGGCTTCCCCGTCCTTCACTGTGGCGGCGTATCGTTCAAGTGATTCCCTTTTATAGGGAGACTCGATCGATAACGTCAGTCCTACAGCCACACCCCCTACAGTTGTAAACACACACTACCGGTAGGTGAACACTAAATCCTACAGCGCCCCCTGTGTTTAACTCCCAAACTGCAACTGTCATTTTCACAATAAACAATGCAATTTAAATGCATTTTTTGCTGTGAAAATGACAATGGTCCCAAAAATGTGTCAAAATTGTCCGAAGTGTCCGCCATAATGTCGCAGTCACGAAAAAAATCGCTGATCGCCGCCATTAGTAGTAAAAAAAATAAAAATTAATAAAACCTGGAGAATTGGCACAAAGCTGCCTTTAGATCTTTTCGGGGTATAAGAGGAGTCTCTTTAATGGAAGCAAGTGTTAAGGTAATTACCAGATGGTACTTGACTCCTTCCAGACTGGCCACCATTTTCCCCACAGCTGATCCTCTTTGCTTTAGGGGGTGACAGCTCCGGGGCACCATGGCTCATGTTTGGTGGGAATGCCCTAGGATTCGCTCCTTTTGGAGGATCATATTTACTATGATCTACAAGATAACAGGATATCGGATTCCCAAGACTCCCCAGGTTGCTTTATTGAATACTACCGTCCCTCTTCTTTCTAGATCCTCTGATCCACTTCATATTACTTGGCTCCAAGATTGCTATTGCCAAATCTTGGAAACAACCCAGGCCGCTCATCTCAGTAGCTAGACAAAAAATCTCTTGGATCATGATTCAGGAGAAACTGTCCAGCATACTAGATAACTCCTCCGAGGCTTTCTATGAAATATGGACTCCCTGGGCTGACTTTGTTGGCATTCGCCTTACCTCTGATCCTGAATGAGTTTGAGAAACTCTTGAATATGTGTTAGGCATTATTCTTACCACCCTAACCTTATCCCCATTCCCTTTACCTCTTTTTCTCTTTTCCTTCTTCCTCTATCTCTGTTTCTATCCCTATGGGTTATCATTCTATTATCAGCTAGCTTACGCATTCAATGTGGGGTTATGACTCTCCGTTATCGATAGATGTCCCTTAAATATATTTATTATTTTTTCTATCTTTATTTGCCTTTTTGGGGGGGGGGGTATTCCTAGCGTTACCCTCAGGTTTTTCTCTGTCTATTCCGCATTGGTGAGAGTGATGCGAGTCTGGGGGGGGGTCTGGGGGGATTGGGGGCCCACACTCGGGCACAGTAGGATCCCAATTGGGGTGCTGGGGGAGTGGGCTCCGGGTCCCATCTGGACCCGTTTCCCCTTATTCAGGGTAATGTTACCTAAAATCTGCTGGATAATTGATGTAATGTCTGATTAATATTCCTTTTCTTGGCAAATTTTCTTTATCTCCTCAAGATGTTATATTTGATCCCTTGGGGCATATGATGCCCATGTTGCTTAATGATATGTTGTAACCTGACATGAAATTTCAATAAAAATCTATTGAAAGTAAAAAAATTAATAAAAATGCAATAAAACTATCCACTATTTTGTAAACGCTATAAATTTTGCGCAAACCAATCGATAAACGCTTATTGCGATTTTTTTTTACCAAAAACAGGTAGAAGAATACGTATCGGCCTAAACTGAGGGAAACATTTTTTTTTATATATGTTTTTGGGGGATATTTATTATAGCAAAAAGTAAAAAATATTGAATTTTTTTCAAAATTGTCGCTCTATTTTTGTTTATAGCGCAAAAACTAAAAACCGCAGAGGTGTTCAAATACCACCAAAAGAAAGCTCTATTTGTGGGGAAAAAAGGACGCGATTTTGTTTGGGAGCCACGTCGCACGACCGCGCAATTGTCTGTTAGAGCGACGCAGTGCCGAATTGTAAAAACCCCTTGGGTCATGTAGCAGCATATTGGTCCAGTCCTTAAGTGGTTAAAGTAGAACTAGAGGCAAAACTTTATTTTTCTTCATTTTGGATAGAGTAAGGGAGGGTTATAACCCCCGTCAGATTTTAATTTTTTTCACTATCCGTGTCCCATTGCGGAGATTTCCATTCACTTCCTGTCCCTATAGCCAAACAGGAAGTGAGAGAATATCCTTGCAAATTAAGGGAATTTGTGGTGACCCCCCAGGTTATCAGAACTGGGGTCCCCATTGCAAGATTTCCCCTCTATTACTTTTCTGGGGGACAGCGCAAAATTTGGGATTTTCTTTTACTTTCAATGATAATGGTAAACAGGACACACAGAGAGGGGGGAATCTCCCCAATGGTGGCAAAGACGGCAATAAAACCTGACAGGGGGGGTCTAACCCTCTCCACTCCATCCAAAACGAAAAAAAGCCTTTCTTTCTCGTACACCACGGGACACAGAGCCTTAGTCATTACATAGTGGGTTGTATGGTCACGATCGATGCCGCCGCCACAGTGAAGAACGGGGAAGCTGTGTTTACACTCACCTCTCCCCGTTCTTCAGCTCCGGGGACCGATCGCGGGACTCCAGCGGCGATCGGGTCCGCGGGTCACGGAGCTTCGGACCTGCCCACGGCTGGACAATAGCACAGCACGTACCTGTACGTGCATGTGCCCAGCCGTGCCATTCTGCCGACGTATATATGTGCAGGAGGCGGTCCTTAAGTGGTTAAAAAAAAAAAATCTTTTGTTCCTTTACTATAAATTGCTCTCACAATTTATACATTGTAGGTATTTTTGTCTAGTTTCAGGCATTGTGCTCAGTTTTGTGATACGCCTTTTACTTTTGGCTGGTTGAGCTTCCAAGAGTTCTACACACATGTCATTGACTGTCCTGTATAAAATTCCTCAGATTTAGACATTAATGGCTGTGTGTTGAGTTATTTTGAGGGGACAGCAAATTTACACCGTTATACAAGCTGTACACTACACTACATTGTAGCAAAGTGTCATTTCTTCAGTGTTGTCACATGAAAAGTTACAAGAAAAGATTTACACAAATGCGAGGGTTGTATTTACTTTTGTGACATACTGTATGTGAGCTCCTGCACACAACGGGGTGTACTTACTTTTGTGACATACTGTATGTGATCTCCCGCACACAGAGAGGGGGGTATTTACTTTTGGGAGATGCTGTATATATTTATTGTGGTCTATAAGTGGTTACATCCCACATGGCGTGTCCTGAGGTCTGCAGCAATGAAGGATTTTTATATTTGAAACTTTAATGTAAATCTAGACAGTTGAGGGGGTGTAATATTCCCGCTGGGTGGAGTATGCGATCCCCTTACTTTCAATATCGCCCCAATCGAGGCGTGATTTTTGCCGCGATTGTCTCCTGACAAATCGCAGGACTGCTTTTGGGAGACAGGGGTCCCGTCATTTTGTTTGTGTGATTTGTCAGGTGACAATATTGTCCCGTGATTGGGGTGCCATTGAAAGTAACGGGATCACAAGCATGTGACACGTTTTGCGGCAATTCAGGAAATTGCAGTAATTCCGCCCGCGGTCCGAAACGCCTAGGTGTAATCGCAGCCAAAGCTAAGCATCTTCTGACAGTTGCTGGGTTCTCCTTCTATAGATTCTGGGGGAACATTTTCTTCCTCAAACATTCCACACATTCTCTTCATTCTTTATTCCACCGCCAATATGTACTCTGCATTGACTTGTATAGCGCTTTTCTCTCTGAGGACTCCAAGTATTGGAGATGGCGTTGGCCGGGAATCGAACCCGGGTCAGCTGCTTGGAAGGCAGCTATGCTTACCACTGCACCACCAACGCAAAAGTAGCATGTAGTGTGGGAGGAAACCGGAGTACCCGGAGGAAACCCACGCAAGCACAGGGAGAACATGCAAACTCCATGCAGATAGTGTCCTGGTCAGAATCTGAAACAAGGACTCCAGTGCTGCAAGGCTAACCCCTAAGCCTCTGTGCTGCCCATATACGGCCTCTGTTCTCTAAGGCCCACCCCCGGTGAGTGGGGTAAATCACTTATATTCACTTAAAATGCCTTCACAAGAAATCCAAACTTATCCTAAACTACAATATATAACACTCCTATAATAACACACCCAAATAACAAAGAGGGGTACAGTGGTCCCCAAATTAGCAACACAATGGGTCTAAATATTCCATTCACCCTTAGGCCTCATTCACACGGGGGGTATTAATCCGTACCCAATGGGAGGACCGTGTTTACTACAATGCGAATGCACAGGTATTCCCAGCATGCCGTGTAGGCAGTCTCATTGCTGTCAACTGGGGTGCAGTGACTGTACTCAATGTGACATCTGTGTGGGTGCCGGTGCACAGCCCCAAATGCACCTGGGGTGCGTTTGCACAACTGCACCCACATGGATGTCCTTTTTGGGGTTAATGCAGCCCCCACACAGGGTACAGATTCATACACCCCGTGTGAGTGAGGCCTTGGACTTCTCCATGAAGGACCTCACTGGCGGGAAGAGTTCTCATTTCTCCAGCAGAGAAAGCTGGAAAGACTCCTCCCACCTCTGAAGACAAAAAGAGTTCCAACCTCCACTTATAGCCGGTCCAACACACGCCTCAAAAACATACCGGCCTTCAACCTCCTCTTATAGCCAGTCCAACACACACCTCAAAAACATACCGGCCTCCAACCTCCCCTTATAGCCGGTCCAACACACGCCTCAAAAACATACCGGCCTTCAACCTCCTCTTATAGCCGGTCCGACACACGCCTCAAAAACATACCGGCCTTCAACCTCCTCTTATAGCCAGTCCAACACACACCTCAAAAACATACCGGCCTCCAACCTCCCCTTATAGCCGGTCCAACACACGCCTCAAAAACATACCGGCCTTCAACCTCCCCTCATAGCCGGTCCAACACATGCCTTAAAAACATATCGGCCTCCAAACTTCACAACATAATCAATTACTTTATGTTGATCGACAATACATAGATCAAACATATCACCTGTAAAAACGTGCTTAAGATGTTGGTGGTAAACAGCCTGCTAGGCCCGGGGGAAACCAAACCAAGTCCTCCAAAAGCTGCCTTATATCAGTTGCTGCGTTCTCCTTCTATAGATTCTGGAGGAACATTTTCTTCCTCAAACATTCCACACATTCTCTTCATTCTTTATTCCACCGCTAATATGTACTCTGCATTGACCTTGTATAGCGCTTTTCTCTCTGAGGACTCCAAGTATTGGAGATGGCGTTGGCCGGGAATCGAACCCGGGTCAGCTGCTTGGAAGGCAGCTATGCTTACCACTGCACCACCAACGCAAAAGTAGCATGTAGTGTGAGAGGAAACCGGAGTACCCCGGAGGAAACCCACGCAAGCACAGGGAGAACATGCAAACTCCATGCAGATAGTGTCCTGGTCAGAATCTGAAACAAGGACCCCCGTGCTGCAAGGCTAACCCCTAAGCCTCTGTGCTGCCCATATGCGGCCTCTGTTCTCTAAGGCCCGCCCCCGCTGAGTGCGGTAAATCACTTATATTCACTTAAAATGCCTTCACAAGAAATCCAAACTTATCCTAAACTACAATATATAACACTCCTATAATAACACACCCAAATAACAAAGAGGGGTACAGTGGTCCCCAAATTAGCAACACAATGGGTCTAAATATTCCATTCACCCTTAGGCCTCATTCACACAGGGGGGTATTAATCCGTAACCCATGAGAGGACCGTGTTTACTACAATGGAAATGCACAGGTATTCCCAGCATGCCGTGTAGGCAGTCTCATTGCTGTCAACTGGGGTGCAGTGACTGTACTCAATGTGACATCTGTGTGGGTGCCGGTGCACGGCCCCGAACGCACCTGGGGTGCGTCCGCACAACTGCACCCACATGGATGTCCTTTTTGGGGTTAATGCAGCCCCCACACAGGGTACAGATTCATACACCCCGTGTGAGTGAGGCCTTGGACTTCTCCATGAAGGACCTCACTGGCGGGAAGAGTTCTCATTTCTCCAGCAGAGAAAGCCTAAAGAAAGCTGGAAAGACTCCTCCCACCTCTGAAGACAAAAAGAGTTCCAACCTCCACTTATAGCCGGTCCAACACACGCCTCAAAAACATACCGGCCTTCAACCTCCCCTTATAGCCGGTCCAACACACGCCTCAAAAACATACCGGCCTTCAACCTCCTCTTATAGCCGGTCCAACACACGCCTCAAAAACATACCGGCCTTCAACCTCCCCTCATAGCCGGTCCAACACATGCCTTAAAAACATATCGGCCTCCAAACTTCACAACATAATCAATTACTTTATGTTGATCGACAATACATAGATTAAACATATCACCTGTAAAAACGTGCTTAAGATGTTGGTGGTAAACGGCCTGCTAGTCCTCCAAAAGCTGCCTTATATCCAAAAGTTGCCAAGAGTGTAAATGTAGACATTATGCTTTAAGGATAATCAAAAATATCACATTCTAAAGGGAAAGGTAGAATATGGGGAGGAGGAGTATGGAAGAGGCAGAGAGGGAGGAAAGTAGGGGGGGTGTTAGGTTCCGGGTAAGGAAGGGGTGTGGGGGTTCCCCCCAACCCTCACCCCCTTCTTCCTCCAACCTTCCCTTCTCCCCCCTTTCCTCCGTCTCTCCCTCTTCCATACTCCCCCTTTGTTCTACCTTTCCCTTTAGAGTGTTATATTTTTGATTAACCTTAAAGCCTAATGTCTACATTTACACTCTTGGCAGCTTTTGGAGGGCTTGGTTTGGTTCCCCTCGGGCCTAGCAGGCTGTTTACCACCAATATCTCAGACACTTTTTTTTACAGGTGATTATGTTTGGGAAATGTATTGTCGAACCTTAAAGCTTCTGCAGAAAGGTAAATAGAGGGCTGATGGGAAGACCCTCCAGTTACTGGAGTGTCAGCCGCCACCAGTGTAGGGGCCTGTGTTGGTACAGCCGTACCTGGCCCCTGGGAGGGTCCCTCAAACTTTTTGTTGAGTCTTCTTCTAGGAACAGCCAATTGTCTTGTTTGTCCAGCTACATTGATAGTTGGTGATTCATAAGCTGCTTATGAGAATCTTTTAAGAGATTGATGACGTAGTGGATTCCTGTCATGATGGCTTGAAATGAAGATCCTCTCCCTCATATTCACTAGCAAATCGTCCTCTTCTCATCACCTAGTTTAAATTTTCTTCCAACATTTTGGCCATCTTCAATCCCAAGAAAGCTGCACCCCTTCCATTTAAGTGCAATCCGTCGCTACTATAAAGATGGTAACGGCCTGAAAAGTCAGCCCAGTTCGCCATGAAACCAAACCCCTCCTCCCTGCACCAGTTCCTCAGCCACTTGTTAAGTACCATAAGCTCCTGCTGTCTCTGTGGTGTGGCTCGAGGTAGAGGCAGTATTTCAGAAAATATTGCCTTGGGGGACCTTTTCTTCAATATGGCCCCCAAGTCCCTGAAATCATTTTGTAGGGTGCTCCATCTTTCTCTAACTTTGTCATTGGTACCGATATATATCATGACAGCTGGGTCCTCTAAAGCGCCATCCAATAATCTTTCCATGCAATCTGCAATGTTCCGAACCTGAGCGCCCGGTAAACAACATACTGTTTGGCGATAATGGTCTTTGTGACAGATTGCTCTCTGTATTCTTCCAATAACTGAATCCCCTACCACTAGTATGTGCCTATCCTTTCTGGTAACCTTGCCCCCATCTTCGTCACATGCTGGTGGAGTCTCTGTGTGAAAGTCACATGCTGGTGAATTCTTTACGCGTCTGTCACATTCTGGAGGGGTCTCATTGTGAACATCACATTCTGGAGGAGACTCACTGTGATCGCGAAATTCTGGAGTAGTCTCATTGTGAATGTCACATTCTTGAGGGGTCTCATTATGAACATCACATTCTGGAGTAGTCTTGTTGTGAATGTCACATTCTGTAGTAGTCTCGTTGTGAATGTCACATTCTGGAGTAGTCTTGTTGTGAATGTCACATTCTGGAGTAGTCTCGTTGTGAATGTCGCATTCTGGAGTAGTCTCGTTGTGAATGTCACATTCTGGCGTAGTCTCGTTGTGAATGTCACATTCTGGCGTAGTCTCGTTGTGAATGTCACATTCTGGCGTAGTCTCGTGAATGTCACATTCTGGCGTAGTCTCAGTGGTAACGCCACAATCTGCCCGGGTCTCAACAAAATCGTTGCACGCTGAAGGAGTCTTCGTGTGAATGACACATGGTTGATTTAAAGAAATTCCCAAATTGTGGGAAGTCTCTGTGTGAACCTCACATGCTGGTGAAGTCTCTGTGTGAACCTTACATGCTGGTGAAGTCTCTGTGTGAACCTTACATGCTGGTGAAGTCTCCGTGTGAACGTCACATGCTGGTGAAGTCTCTGTGTGAACCTCACATGCTGGTGAAGTCTCCGTGTGAACCTCACATGCTGGTGAAGTCTCCGTGTGAACCTCACATGCTGGTGAAGTCTCTGTGTGAACCTCACATGCTGGTGAAGTCTCTGTGTGAACCTCACATGCTGGTGAAGTCTCTGTGTGAACCTCGCATGCTGGTGAAGTCTCTGTGTGAACCTCGCATGCTGGTGAAGTCTCTGTGTGAACCTCGCATGCTGGTGAAGTCTCTGTGTGAACCTCACATGCTGGTGAAGTCTCTGTGTGAACCTCACATGCTGGTGAAGTCTCTGTGTGAACGTCACATGCTGGTGAAGCCTCCGTGTGAACGTCACATGCTGGTGAAGCCTCCGTGTGAACGTCACATGCTGGTGAAGCCTCCGTGTGAACGTCACATGCTGGTGAAGCCTCCGTGTGAACGTCACATGCTGGTGAAGCCTCCGTGTGAACGTCACATGCTGGTGAAGCCTCCGTGTGAACGTCACATGCTGGTGAAGCCTCCGTGTGAACGTCACATGCTGGTGAAGCCTCCGTGTGAACGTCACATGCTGGTGAAGCCTCCGTGTGAACGTCACATGCTGGTGAAGCCTCCGTGTGAACGTCACATGCTGGTGAAGCCTCCGTGTGAACGTCACATGCTGGTGAAGCCTCCGTGTGAACGTCACATGCTGGTGAAGCCTCCGTGTGAACGTCACATGCTGGTGAAGCCTCCGTGTGAACGTCACATGCTGGTGAAGTTTCCGTGTGAACGTCACATGCTGGTGAAACCTCCGTGTGAACGTCACATGCTGGTGAAGCCTCCGTGTGAACGTCACATGCTGGTGAAGCCTCCGTGTGAATGTCACATGCTGGTGAAGCCTCCGTGTGAACGTCACATGCTGGTGAAGCCTCAGTGTAGCGTTCATATTCTGTCTCGCTCACTAGGGCAGTCCTGCCTTGTGAGCTGTCTCTGCAGTAAATACTGCGTAAATCTGCAATAAAAAAAGAAGAAGAAGAAGGTTTAGCACTTTCACCTACATTTTATATATATATATTTTTATACAACATCAAATTATACAGAGAAAAGTTCAAAATTCCAATGCCAGGGACAATAAATAAACCCAACATGACAGGGACACAGGGATCACTAATGGTGACCTTTCTATAAAAATTCTGGTTGCCTGGCAGTTATGCCGACCCACTAAAATGAATGGAGTCAGAAAGGGAACTGATTCTTAATTTTCATGTGTGGGGGAGTAATCTGCAGTGCTTCTGTTTTTTATTATTAAACACCCAGCACCTATGGGGGGGGTAACCTCTAATCAATATCTACTTCCATTCCTATACATGTGTAACTTTGGACTCCAATAAAGATGTTTTTATAACAAAATATATTTTTGCGTGTTTTGGCACCATTAAAATGTTTGTTATCACAAAAAAATAAATAAAGATCCTGTTCCTTTGAAGCCTGTTATAGTGCTTGTGCTGTGTATGAAATATCTGGCTGATCCTACCAGTTTCTACCCTCCCCCTCTCTGCACTGACTCCCATGTATCAGGGCTGCAGAGTTCTGACACCAGAGTCAGTATGTGTCTCCATCATACACTGCTATCTGCAGCTCTCCCTGTGTCTCTTCCTCATCCCCCCCACCCACCCTCCATGTACGTGTCTCCATCATACGCTGCTATCTGCAGCTCTCCCTGTGTCTCTTCCTCATCCCCACCCACCCTCCATGTATGTGTCTCCATCATATGCTACTATCTGCAGCTCTCCCTGTGTCTTCTCCCCCTCCTCCTCCCTGTATGTGTCTCCATCATACGCTGCTATCTGCAGCTCTCCCTGTGTCCCCCCCCCCCCATCCTTCATGTACATGTCTCCATCATACGCTACTATCTGCAGCTCTCCCTGTGTCTCCTCCACCTCCTCTTACCCCCCTCACCCTCCCTGTATGTGTCTCCATCATAAGCTACTATCTGCAGCTCTCCCTATGTCTCCTTCCCCCCTCACCCTCCCTGTACATGTCTCCATCATACGCTACTATCTGCAGCTCTCCCTGTGTCTCCTCCCCTGCTCCTCTTCCCCCCCTCACCCTCCCTGTACATGTTTCCATCATACACTACTATCTGCAGCTCTCCCTGTGTCTCCTCCCCCCCCCCTCACCCTCTTTGCCTGTCATCTCTCACTATCCCTGATCTGTTCATCCCCTCTGTCACATAAAAAGCTGCATCCTAGTGCCTGTGCTCTATAAACAAAAAAAAAAAACATTTCTACTTGTATTGCATTGTATCCATCTTGGTCTCTGTTTAATCTTCAACTGCCATAACGCCGCACATGTGATCCGTTATGACAGTTTGAGAGCACAACCAATGTGACAGTTGGCATTCCCACCATGCCAGGAATAGAAAAGTTTATTTAAAACCAGCACTCTTTACAAGCGGAATTAACCACTTCCCTACCACTGGACGTCATGTGACGTCCCAAACTTTCGGGAGGGATATCTGGATGATGGGCGCAGCTACAGGCATCATTCAGATATCATTCTTTCCAGCCGGCGAATCTGTGCACCATAGGAATGATCATAGCGGCAGTTGCACCGCTTGATGGTTCTTATAGGACACAGGAGGGGACGTCGCCCCTCCCACCGCAATCTGGTGCTTCTCCGGGCTCTCCCGTGCCATCGGGGGCCCAGAGAACGAATCAGCCGGCGCCGGATGACGACGATAGAGATTTCCGGTCACCAGACATCTCTATGAACGTCGGAGGCCGTTGTGACGTCACGCCCGGTTTCCTGGAAGTAAACAAAGCTGTGATCACAGCTGTCAGCATGAGATACTTACCAATCTCGGTGTCTGTATCCCGGTGATGTCCATTGGCTTTACAGCCGGATCCGAAACATCCAACAAGGGCTCTGAAACAGCCGCGCAATAACGCCCGGGTCCTCTTCATTTTGGAGGGCTTTTTGGTTGGGGTATCTGCAGGCTGGTCACTGATACCTCCTTCCATAGCTGCCCTTCCTTTGCTGGCTTTCTCCAAAAAAAAAAAATAAAAAAAAAAATGAAGTGAGAGAAAAAATGTAATAAAAAACTTTAAAGCGCCCGTGTCCCCGGTAGCTCGCGCTCAGAAGCGAACACACATGTAAGTCCCACCCACGTTCGAACCACACATGTGAGGTATCGCAACGTGCGTTAGAGCGAGAGCAATAATTCTAGCACTAGACGTCGCCTATGGATATTTTTAAGTACCGAAGTTTGGCGCCATTCCACGAGTGTGCGCAATTTTAAAGCGTGACATGTTCGGTACATCAAAACCTTGATTTACAAGCATAATTCGTTCCAGAAACATGCTTGTAATCCAAAGCACTTGTATATCAAAGCATTTTTTACAGGGTATAAAAGAGAAGAGAGGAGCCTCTAAGTGTAGCAATAAGTTGCTAAATGTTGTACCTTCATTAAACACTTAACCCCCGGACCATTATGCAGCTAAAGGACCAGGCCCCTTTTTGCGATTCGGCACTGGGTCGCTTTAACTGACAATTGCGCGGTCATGCGACGTGGCTCCCAAACAAAATTGGCGTCCTTTTTTTCCCCACAAATAGAGCTTTCTTTTGGTGGTATTTGATCACCTCTGCGGTTTTTATTTTTTGCGCTATAAACAAAAATAGAGCGACAATTTTGAAAAAAAATCAATATTTTTTACTTTTTGCCATAATAAATATCCCCCAAAAAAGATATATAAAAAAACATTTTTTTTTCTCCTCAGTTTAGGCCGATACGTATTCTTCTACATACTTTTGGTAAAAAAAATCGCAATAAGCGTTTATTGATTGGTTTGCGCAAAAGTTATAGCGTTTACAAAATAGGGGATCGTTTCATGGCATTTTTATTAATAATTTTTCTTTCTAGTAATGGCGGCGATCAGCGATTTTTTTTTTTTTTCATGGCTGCGACTTTATGGCGGACACACACTTTTGACACTATTTTGGGACCATTGTCGTTTTTACAGCGAACAGTGTATCAATATGCATTGATTACTGTAAAAATTACACTGGCAGTGAAGGGGTTAACCTGTGCGAAAGGGGTTAAGTGTGCCCAAAGGGAGTGATTCTTACTGTGGGGGGGCGTGGCTGGCCGTGTGACATCACTGATCGTCGTTCCCTATGACAGGGAACAGACGATCAGTGTCAGCTACACTAGGAAGCACGGGGGAGAGGTTTGTTTACACTCACGTTCTTCTCTGTGACCCGATTGCGGGACACCAGCGGCGATCGGGTCCGCTGTTCCCGCGGGGACGGTCACGGAGAAGAGGACCTCGCGACCCACGGCTGGGATCTTAAAGGGGCCAAACATGTACGCCCTTGTGCCATTTTTTGCCGACGTATATCGTCGTGCGGCGGTCCTCAAACGGTTAAGTGTAACCATATTGCTACACTTAGAGGGGCAGATCCACAAAGCGAGTACGCCGGCGTATCTACTGATACGCCGGCGTACTTTCAAATTTCCCGCGTCGTATCTTTGTTTTGAATCCTCAAAACAAGATACGACGGCATCTGGGTTAGATCCGTCAGTCTTCGTACGCCTTCGGATCTAAGATGCAATTCTTCGGCGTCCGCTGGGTGGCGTTCCCCTCGTTTTCCGCGTCGAGTATGCAAATTAGCTATTTCCAACGATCCACGAACGTACGAGCGGCTGTCGCATTCTTTTACGTCGTCTCTAGTCGGCTTTTTTCGGCGTATAGTTAAACCTGCTGTTTGGTGGCGTACTCAATGTTTAGTATGACCGTCGTTCCTGCGTATCATTTAAAAAAAATGTTTTCATTTGCGTAATTCGTCCGTGAATCGGGCTGGACGTAATTTACGTCCACGTCAAAACAATGACGTCCTTGCGACATCATTTAGCGCAATGCACGGCAGGAAATTTAGTGACGGCGCATGCGCAGTTCGTTCGGCGCGGGGACGCGCTTCATTTAAATGAAACACGCCCCCTACTCGACGATTTGAATTAGGCGCCGTTACGCCGCGAGAGATACACTACGCCGCCGTAACTTATGGCACGAATTCTTCCAGGATTCAAACCAAAAAAAATAAGTTACTGCGGCGTAGCGTATCTCAGATACACTGCGCCGGGGCCGATCTTTGTGGATCTGCTCCAGAGACTCCTCTCTTCTTTTTTTTTTTTATACTCAGTGGTGACATGACACTACTCTTATATCAAGACATCGCTTGTATATCAAGTCACAATTTATTAAAAGATTTTACTTGTCTTGCAAAAACGCGCTCAAACCAAGGTTTTACTGAATCTATTTACTCGGCATAACATCATCTTTCACATTGTACAAAAAAAAATTGGGCTAACTTTTTACTGTTTTGTTATTTTTTTAATTCATGAAACCGTTTTTTTCCCCCCCCAAAAAAAAGCCTTTGAAAAATGATTGCGCAAATACCGTGCGAGATAAAAAATTGAAATGAACGCCATTTTATTCCCTATTGTGTCTGCTAAAAAGAAACATATATAGGCCCGGATTCACATACCTCATGGCATATTTATGCTGCCGTAGCGTATCCAATATACGCTACGCCGACGCAGCGCAGAGAGGCAAGCACAGAATTCACAAAGCACTCGCCTCCCAAACCGCTGCGTTTCTTTGGCGTAAGCCGGCGTAGGTGGAAGTGGGCGTGAGCCATGCTAATGAGGCGTGACCCCATGCAAATGATGGGCCGAGTGCCAGACAAGTACTTAAAACGAACGGCGCATGCGCCGTCCCGTGGACGTATCCCAGTGCGCATGCTCAGTATCACGTCGAAACAACTGGCTAAGATACGACGGATCACTGTCTACGACGTGAACGTAACCTACGCCCAGCCCTATTCACGTACAACGTAAAATACGACGGCTGTGTTCCCTTTTGCATGAGTTGCGCCTCATATATGGGGAATAACTTTATGCCGGACGTACGACTTACGCAAACCGCGTATATTATGCGCCGGGCGCAAGTACGTTTGTGAATCGGCGTATCTCCCTCATTTCCATATTTGGATAGGAAATCATTGGGAGCGCCGCTTGCAGCCAGCGTAAATATGCGCCCACGATACGCCGGCGTAGGAAAGTTACGTCGGTCGGATGAAGCCTATTTTCAGGCGTATCTCAGTTTATGGGCACGGCGCATAGATACGACGGCGCATATTTACACTTACGCGGCGTATCTCGAGATACGTCGGCGTAAGTGCTTTGTGAATCCGGACCATTTTTTGGGGGGGTTCTGAGTAATTTTCTAGCAAAAAAAAAAATATAATTTTTTCATGAAGGAGAGAAGTGCCAGAATATGTGCGGTATGCAAGTGGTTAAACCTCTGTGTAATATTGGCACACTTAACCACTTAAGCCCCGGACCAATATGCTGCCTAAAGACCCAAGGGGTTTTTACAGTTCGGGACTGCATCGCTTTAACAGACAATTGCGCGCTCGTGCGACGTGGCTCCCAAACAAAATTGGCGTCCTTTTTTCCCCACATGATCACCTCTGCGGTTTTTATTTTTTGCGCTGTAAACAAAAATAGAGCGACAATTTTGAAAAAAATGCAATATTTTTTACTTTTTGCTATAATAAATATCCCCCAAAAACATATATATATAAAAAAAAAAATTTCCTCAGTTTAGGCCGATACGTATTCTTCTACCTATTTTTGGGAAAAAAAATCGCAATAAGCGTTTATCGGTTGGTTTGCGCAAAATTTATAGCGTTTACATAATAGGGGATAGTTTTATTGCATTTTTATAAAAAATTTTTTTTTTTACTACTAATGGCGGCGATCAGCGATTTTTTTCGTGACTGCGACATTATGGCGGACACTTCGGACAATTTTGACACATTTTTGGGACCATTGTCATTTTCACAGCAAAAAATGCATTTAAATTGCATTGTTTATTGTGAAAATGACAGTTGCAGTTTGGGAGTTAACCACAAGGGGGCGCTGTAGGATTTAGTGTTCACTTAGTGTGTGTTTACAACTGTAGGGGGGTGTGGCTGTAGGACTGACGTCATCGATCGAGTCTCCCTATAAAAGGGATGACTCGATCGATGCGCCGCCACAGTGAAGAACGGGGAAGCCGTGTTTACATACGGCTCTCCCCGTTCTTCAGCTCCGGGGAGCGATCGCGACGGGGCGGCTAGAAACGAATAGCCGCGCCCTCGTCCCGGATCGCTCCCCGAGGCTTACCGACCGCCGCATGTACGGGGGGGGGGGGGGCCCGATCGGACCCCCGACCCACGTCAAGCAGAGGACGTATAGGTACGTGCATGTGCCTGTCCGTGCCATTCTGCTGACGTATATTTACATGAGGAGGTCGGCAAGTGGTTAATGGCAGACTTACCCGCTTAGCTTTCCCCTCCAGTGCTGCGCTGTCAGCGCTCTTGGCTGTCACGTGAGCTTCCATCTTCTCCTGGCCTCTCTTCCATGTTTTTGGATTCTTCAGTCACTTGATTGGCCGGGGCTGTGATGATGTCACTCCCACACATGACCACAGGAGACCCATGCACGACATCAAGCTGTCGTTTTCATAGTAGTGAGCAGGGCCGTATTTAAGGCGGGGAAAATGGGGCCCTGTCATTGTTTTGGGGCCCAAAGCAGATGCCTCATACTTGCCAACTATCCCAGTTTAAATTCCCTTGAAGTTTTAGTCCTGTGCTGTGTCCTGATATCTCAGTGTGAAGAGCTGCTATTAATGCTGCCCAGCTCTGCCCTATTGTTGTGTACAGATGACTCACCTGCAGACCCGGTGTTTACATGTAAATAACCGTCATTCATATGTAAATAGCGGCTGGCGGCATTCATATGTAATCAAAGGTGACATTCATATGTATATCACGCCCCTCTGCAGTGAAGAGATGATGTGCTGTAACCTCTAGCAACTCATCAGCGAGCTGTAATGTGTGCTGTAACCTCTAGCAACCAATCAGTGAGCAGTATTTCTGTACAATAATCTCTAGCACCCAATCGACAAGAAGAAATCACGTGCTGTAACCTCTAGCAACTAATCAGTGAGCCCTAATGTGTGCTGTAACCTCTAGCAACCAATCAGTGAGCCATAATGTGTGCTGTATCCTCTAGCAACCAATCAGTGAGCCGCAATGTGTGCTGTAACCTTTAGCAACCAATCAGTGAGCCGTAATGTGTGCTGTAGCCTCTAGCAACTAATCAGTGAGCCATAGTGTGCGCTGTAACCTCTAGCAACCAATGAGTGAGCAGTATTACTGTACAGTAATCTCTAGCACCCAATCAACAAGAAGAAATCACGTACTGTAACCTCTAGCAACTAATCAGTGAGCCGTAATGTGTGCTGTAACCTCTAGCAACCAATCAGTGAGCCATAATGTGTGCTGTATCCTCTAGCAACCAATCAGTGAGCCGTAATGTGTGCTGTAACCTTTAGCAACCAATCAGTGAGCCGTAATGTGTGCTGTAGCCTCTAGCAACTAATCAGTGAGCCATAGTGTGCGCTGTAACCTCTAGCAACCAATGAGTGAGCAGATTACTGTACAGTAATCTCTAGCACCCAATCAACAAGAATAAATCACATGCTGTAACCTCTAGCAACTAATCAATGAGCTGTAATGTGTGCTGTAACCTCTAGCATCCAATCAGTGAGCAGTATTACTGTACAGTAATCTCTAGCACCCAATTAACAAGAAGAAATTACGTGCTGTAACCTCTAGCAACTAATCAGTGAGCTATAATGTGTGCTGTAACCTCTAGCAACCAATCAGTGAGCCGTAATGTGTGCTGTAACCTCTAGCAACCAATCAGTGAGCAGCTCTACTGTACAGTAATCTCTAGCACCCAATCAACAAGAATAAATCACGTGCTGTAACCTCTAGCAACTAATAAGTGAGCCGTAATGTGTGCTGTAACCTCTAGCAACTAATAAGTGAGCCGTAATGTGTGCTGTAACCTCTAGCAACTAATCAGTGAGCCGTAATGTGTGCTGTAACCTCTAGCAACCAATCAGTGAGCAGTATTACTGTACAGTAATCTCTAGCACCCAATCAACAAGAATAAATCACGTGCTGTAACCTCTAGCAACTAATCAGTGAGCCGTAATGTGTGCTGTAACCTCTAGCAACCAATCAGTGAGCAGTATTACTGTACAGTAATCTCTAGCACCCAATCAACAAGAATAAATCACGTGCTGTAACCTCTAGCAACTAATCAGTGAGCCATAATGTGTGCTGTAACCTCTAGCAACTAATCAGTGAGCCGTAATGTGTGCTGTAACCTCTAGCAACCAATCAGTGAGCAGTATTACTGTACAGTAATCTCTAGCACCCAATCAACAAGAAGAAATCACGTGCTGTAACCTCTAGCAACTAATCAGTGAGCCGTAATGTGTGCTGTAACCTCTAGCAAGTAATCAGTGAGCCGTAATGTGTGCTGTAACCTCTAGCAACGAATCAGTGAGCCGTAATGTGTGCTGTAACCTCTAGCAACCAATCAGTGAGCAGCATTACTGTACAGTAATCTCTAGCACCCAATCAACAAGAAGAAATCATGTGCTGTAACCTCTAGCAACTAATCAGTGAGCCGTAATGTGTGCTGTAACCTCTAGCAAC